>NC_039366.1:198811196-198963176 GCF_003573695.1 Papaver somniferum | reverse complement strand
ATTTTGGTTGTAATTTTAACCCGGCTTATTTAGAACCCAGCCAAGCCGGGTACGGGTTTTTGACGGTCCAGATCGGGCCAACCCGCGGGTTTCCCGCTTGTTTCCTAGCTCTAGTGCAAAGTGACTCATGATGATGTCAGCAATTTTAAATAATATAAAATAATTTATTTGTCAAAAGGATTGTCCGAAATTCGAAAACTTTATTTTCGGAAAGCTCTTTCCGAGATTTACAAAAAGAGTACTCATATGACTATATAACTTTCATTTTTCAAATATCTTAGTTTACACAGGTGTACAAACATGTACACATCTACCTAAATCCAGAAAATTTAAAGACAAGACATGGTGCACCAGTTTGTATACCACATACAACTTGAATCCTCCACCTAAGCACCACTAACAAGCATGCTATTAAAATATAACACATAACAAGTACCTAAACACATAGCAAAGCATGTTATTAAAATTAGAAAATCCAGAAAATCGTCCATCTACAAAACTTGTCCATTGTTCTTCTCCACTTTCTTAAGCTCCCTCGAAAAGTAACTGAACACATATCAAGCATGCTATTAAAATCATCTCATGATATCGAAAAACAACAACTCAGGGTTTCATCAAGAATTAGTTTTTTTATATCTTTGAGAGAGCGTAATGTTGTACAATTATGTACACACCTACAAAAACCCAACATCCATACCCACACAACAGACCATATATTATTGAGATAACACAATCATATACAACTATGTACAGGCCAATAAAAAATCCAACACTTTTTCATATTAGTGCTTTCCCTAATTTTTGGTTTGTATACATAAGATATAATTCTGCAAGTGTACAATTATGTACACCTAAATAAGCAATATGTGGACAACTATGTACACCTAAATAACATAACATGTGTGTACAACTATATAAACATTAGTGCTTTCCCTAATATCTTTGACTTCGAAATGAATAACATGTGTACAACTATGTACAACTAAATAATCAATTGTTTAATTTGTGGAACTCATGAGCCTACGGTAAAACAAGATGAACACACTAAATACTGACGATCAAATTGCGTTCGAAACGGGTTGAAACGTCAAATGTAAACCAAAACTAGAGACAAATGAACCATTTATAGACATCACTGACAAGAAAAATCAGTTGCAGTTTAATTTCTTACTTAGCGAACATCCTCTGCATGCTGGGTATATGATAGGGAAAGAAATTCAATTTCGTTTTGAACAACCCAGGTGCTTATAACCTAATAGAAAGATAATTTAACATAAGCAAAAGAGCACAACAAAATATAAAAACATGAAGTCTTTTGTGAATCAGCATATGTATCATTATGTAAGCATTAAGAATCAACATGTGTACAACTATGTGCACAGTAATAATTCAAAAACAAAATGTGCACACACTGGAAATACAAGCATAAGCTTGCAGATTCATTTTTCACACTTGCACCAGTTTGTACACCAAGGCATATATGCAACTAAACTTATCAAGTCAATCTTTTTTCCGATTTGCACCAATTTGTACAACCTAGTTACTCATGCAAGAATAAGCTTATGGAGACATTTTTTCACGTGTGCACTAGATTGTACACCCTAGTTATAGTTTATGCAATCCTAGATTGTGCACTAGATTGTACACCCTAGTTATAGTTTATGGATGTGCACTAGATTGTACACCCTAGTTATACTTAGTGATTTTTTAGAACTTGCCGCTATATACTACATTGTTATTCAAGAATTTCCAATCTTCCTAGAAAGAATGTATACACGCATAACGATCCACAATAGTTGAAAGTAATGGATGATATACCTCTTTGGTACTCAACTGAATGAAAACTAAACCTCATAGATCTCCTTGCTTTGGACCACGAATTCTCCTATATCTAGACCCAATTCTCTTATTGTTTATCCTATATCTTGCTGAGCTTTCACAAGTCCTTCAGAATACACCTCATCCAAACCCTGCAAAATCATAACAACAATTCAATTAAATAACATAGTAACAAAATATTATTGCTCAGGGATTCTAAAAGTTTAACCAACTAATCGAACAAGCACCATTTGTACATTGGATACACCAAGATTGTACATCAAGAGGCTTTCTTAGACACCCTTAGTTAGTCATATTTCATACCCTGACTATTGTTGTTACTACATTAGGATCAACATGTGTACAACTAAGTGCACATTAATTATCATCATGTGTACAATTATGTACACATTATAAACCAATATGTGTACCATTATGTACACACTGAGAATCATGATATGTACAACATGAAGAGAGGGTATTAATCAGCAGCAACCAGATCACCAGGTCCAACAATCATAGTGACTGCATATACAAGACAAAACGAGGACAAGAAAAAGGCAACCTTCCATATCAAAACTTTATGACTATACTAAAAATTCCTCTCAAAAATTTCACATATTGTCTTTAAAAACAAAAACGAAAAATCGAAAACCCACACTGAAATCAAACCATTAATTATTACAAAATCTTAAAATTCATCATCGGTGGTGAATCGAAGGTCATCTTTGGTGGGTCAATCAGTGCCAAACTTCTCTGCTGTTTTGAGGAAGGAAAATCGAAAACCAGTATTTGAGATGAGAACACCACCGCCGTCATCAAAATCAAAAGACTACTCAAAATTCGGACTTAGTGGAGGAGGGAGTAAATCAGCGAGTGGTGCAGACAAAAGAGGTGGTGGTGTTATGATGGCCAGGAAGAGTTATGCAAATATCGAGGATTTAAAAACTGTATCTTCGACGCCCATTAAAAGAGGAGGTGGAGGTGGTGGTGCAAAAGTTGTCGCAGGTGGCGGAGTTCATACCAATAACAATAGAACAATTCTGGGTACTTCCAGACTCTACCTACCCTGAATTTGGTGAAAATCTTTACTTTCTTTTCACCCATTTTGGTTTGATTCTTTTGAGATTGTGTGCGGATTTTGGTTGTAATTTTAACCCGGCTTATTTAGAACCCAGCCAAGCCGGGTACGGGTTTTTGACGGTCCAGATCGGGCCAACCCGCGGGTTTCCCGCTTGTTTCCTAGCTCTAGTGCAAAGTGACTCATGATGATGTCAGCAATTTTAAATAATATAAAATAATTTATTTGTCAAAAGGATTGTCCGAAATTCGAAAACTTTATTTTCGGAAAGCTCTTTCCGAGATTTACAAAAAGAGTACTCATATGACTATATAACTTTCATTTTTCAAATATCTTAGTTTACACAGGTGTACAAACATGTACACATCTACCTAAATCCAGAAAATTTAAAGACAAGACATGGTGCACCAGTTTGTATACCACATACAACTTGAATCCTCCACCTAAGCACCACTAACAAGCATGCTATTAAAATATAACACATAACAAGTACCTAAACACATAGCAAAGCATGTTATTAAAATTAGAAAATCCAGAAAATCGTCCATCTACAAAACTTGTTCATTGTTCTTCTCCACTTTCTTAAGCTCCCTCGAAAAGTAACTGAACACATAGCAAGCATGCTATTAAAATCATCTCATGATATCGAAAAACAACAACTCAGGGTTTCATCAAGAATTAGTTTTTTTATATCTTTGAGAGAGCGTAATGTTGTACAATTATGTACACACCTACAAAAACCCAACATCCATACCCACACAACAGACCATATATTATTGAGATAACACAATCATATACAACTATGTACAGGCCTATAAAAAATCCAACACTTTTTCATATTAGTGCTTTCCCTAATTTTTGGTTTGTATACATAAGATATAATTCTGCAAGTGTACAATTATGTACACCTAAATAAGCAATATGTGGACAACTATGTACACCTAAATAACATAACATGTGTGTACAACTATATAAACATTAGTGCTTTCCCTAATATCTTTGACTTCGAAATGAATAACATGTGTACAACTATGTACACCTAAATAATCAATTGTTTAATTTGTGGAACTCATGAGCCTACGGTAAAACAAGATGAACACACTAAATACTGACGATCAAATTGCGTTCGAAACGGGTTGAAACGTCAAATGTAAACCAAAACTAGAGACAAATGAACCATTTATAGACATCACTGACAAGAAAAATCAGTTGCAGTTTAATTTCTTACTTAGCGAACATCCTCTGCATGCTGGTTATATGATAGGGAAAGAAATTCAATTTCGTTTTGAACAACCCAGGTGCTTATAACCTAATAGAAAGATAATTTAACATAAGCAAAAGAGCACAACAAAATATAAAAACATGAAGTCTTTTGTGAATCAGCATATGTATCATTATGTAAGCATTAAGAATCAACATGTGTACAACTATGTGCACAGTAATAATTCAAAAACAAAATGTGCACACACTGGAAATACAAGCATAAGCTTGCAGAGTCATTTTTCACACTTGCACCAGTTTGTACACCAAGGCATATATGCAACATAAACTTATCAAGTCAATCTTTTTTCCGATTTGCACCAATTTGTACAACCTAGTTACTCATGCAAGAATAAGCTTATGGAGACATTTTTTCACGTGTGCACTAGATTGTACACCCTAGTTATAGTTTATGCAATCCTAGATTGTGCACTAGATTGTAAACCCTAGTTATAGTTTATGGATGTGCACTAGATTGTACACCCTAGTTATACTTAGTGATTTTTTAGAACTTGCCGCTATATACTACATTGTTATTCAAGAATTTCCAATCTTCCTAGAAAGAATGTATACACGCATAACGATCCACAATAGTTGAAAGTAATGGATGATATACCTCTTTGGTACTCAACTGAATGAAAACTAAACCTCATAGATCTCCTTGCTTTGGACCACGAATTCTCCTATATCTAGACCCAATTCTCTTATTGTTTATCCTATATCTTGCTGAGCTTTCACAAGTCCTTCAGAATACACCTCATCCAAACCCTGCAAAATCATAACAACAATTCAATTAAATAACATAGTAACAAAATATTATTGCTCAGGGATTCTAAAAGTTTAACCAACTAATAGAACAAGCACCATTTGTACATTGGATACACCAAGATTGTACATCAAGAGGCTTTCTTAGACACCCTTAGTTAGTCATATTTCATACCCTGACTATTGTTGTTACTGCATTAGGATCAACATGTGTACAACTAAGTGCACATTAATTATCATCATGTGTACAATTATGTACACATTATAAACCAATATGTGTACCATTATGTACACACTGAGAATCATGATATGTACAACATGAAGAGAGGGTATTAATCAGCAGCAACCAGATCACCAGGTCCAACAATCATAGTGACTGCATATACAAGACAAAACGAGGACAAGAAAAAGGCAACCTTCCATATCAAAACTTTATGACTATACTAAAAATTCCTCTCAAAAATTTCACATATTGTCTTTAAAAACAAAAACGAAAAATCGAAAACCCACACTGAAATCAAACCATTAATTATTACAAAATCTTAAAATTCATCACCGGTGGTGAATCGAAGGTCATCTTTGGTGGGTCAATCAGTGCCAAACTTCTCTGCTGTTTTGAGGAAGGAAAATCGAAAACCAGTATTTGAGATGAGAACACCACCGCCGTCATCAAAATCAAAAGACTACTCAAAATTCGGACTTAGTGGAGGAGGGAGTAAATCAGCGAGTGGTGCAGACAAAAGAGGTGGTGGTGTTATGATGGCCAGGAAGAGTTATGCAAATATCGAGGATTTAAAAACTGTATCATCGCCGCCCATTAAAAGAGGAGGTGGAGGTGGTGGTGCAAAAGTTGTCGCAGGTGGCGGAGTTCATACCAATAACAATAGAACAATTCTGGGTACTTCCAGACTCTACCTACCCTGAATTTGGTGAAAATCTTTACTTTCTTTTCACCCATTTTGGTTTGATTCTTTTGAGATTGTGTGCGGATTTTGGTTGTAATTTTAACCCGGCTTATTTAGAACCCAGCCAAGCCGGGTACGGGTTTTTGACGGTCCAGATCGGGCCAACCCGCGGGTTTCCCGCTTGTTTCCTAGCTCTAGTGCAAAGTGACTCATGATGATGTCAGCAATTTTAAATAATATAAAATAATTTATTTGTCAAAAGGATTGTCCGAAATTCGAAAACTTTATTTTCGGAAAGCTCTTTCCGAGATTTACAAAAAGAGTACTCATATGACTATATAACTTTCATTTTTCAAATATCTTAGTTTACACAGGTGTACAAACATGTACACATCTACCTAAATCCAGAAAATTTAAAGACAAGACATGGTGCACCAGTTTGTATACCACATACAACTTGAATCCTCCACCTAAGCACCACTAACAAGCATGCTATTAAAATATAACACATAACAAGTACCTAAACACATAGCAAAGCATGTTATTAAAATTAGAAAATCCAGAAAATCGTCCATCTACAAAACTTGTCCATTGTTCTTCTCCACTTTCTTAAGCTCCCTCGAAAAGTAACTGAACACATAACAAGCATGCTATTAAAATCATCTCATGATATCGAAAAACAACAACTCAGGGTTTCATCAAGAATTAGTTTTTTTATATCTTTGAGAGAGCGTAATGTTGTACAATTATGTACACACCTACAAAAACCCAACATCCATACCCACACAACAGACCATATATTATTGAGATAACACAATCATATACAACTATGTACAGGCCTATAAAAAATCCAACACTTTTTCATATTAGTGCTTTCCCTAATTTTTGGTTTGTATACATAAGATATAATTCTGCAAGTGTACAATTATGTACACCTAAATAAGCAATATGTGGACAACTATGTACACCTAAATAACATAACATGTGTGTACAACTATATAACATTAGTGCTTTCCCTAATATCTTTGACTTCGAAATGAATAACATGTGTACAACTATGTACACCTAAATAATCAATTGTTTAATTTGTGGAACTCATGAGCCTACGGTAAAACAAGATGAACACACTAAATACTGACGATCAAATTGCGTTCGAAACGGGTTGAAACGTCAAATGTAAACCAAAACTAGAGACAAATGAACCATTTATAGACATCACTGACAAGAAAAATCAGTTGCAGTTTAATTTCTTACTTAGCGAACATCCTCTGCATGCTGGGTATATGATAGGGAAAGAAATTCAATTTCGTTTTGAACAACCCAGGTGCTTATAACCTAATAGAAAGATAATTTAACATAAGCAAAAGAGCACAACAAAATATAAAAACATGAAGTCTTTTGTGAATCAGCATATGTATCATTATGTAAGCATTAAGAATCAACATGTGTACAACTATGTGCACAGTAATAATTCAAAAACAAAATGTGCACACACTGGAAATACAAGCATAAGCTTGCAGATTCATTTTTCACACTTGCACCAGTTTGTACACCAAGGCATATATGCAACTAAACTTATCAAGTCAATCTTTTTTCCGATTTGCACCAATTTGTACAACCTAGTTACTCATGCAAGAATAAGCTTATGGAGACATTTTTTCACGTGTGCACTAGATTGTACACCCTAGTTATAGTTTATGCAATCCTAGATTGTGCACTAGATTGTACACCCTAGTTATAGTTTATGGATGTGCACTAGATTGTACACCCTAGTTATACTTAGTGATTTTTTAGAACTTGCCGCTATATACTACATTGTTATTCAAGAATTTCCAATCTTCCTAGAAAGAATGTATACACGCATAACGATCCACAATAGTTGAAAGTAATGGATGATATACCTCTTTGGTACTCAACTGAATGAAAACTAAACCTCATAGATCTCCTTGCTTTGGACCACGAATTCTCCTATATCTAGACCCAATTCTCTTATTGTTTATCCTATATCTTGCTGAGCTTTCACAAGTCCTTCAGAATACACCTCATCCAAACCCTGCAAAATCATAACAACAATTCAATTAAATAACATAGTAACAAAATATTATTGCTCAGGGATTCTAAAAGTTTAACCAACTAATCGAACAAGCACCATTTGTACATTGGATACACCAAGATTGTACATCAAGAGGCTTTCTTAGACACCCTTAGTTAGTCATATTTCATACCCTGACTATTGTTGTTACTGCATTAGGATCAACATGTGTACAACTAAGTGCACATTAATTATCATCACGTGTACAATTATGTACACATTATAAACCAATATGTGTACCATTATGTACACACTGAGAATCATGATATGTACAACATGAAGAGAGGGTATTAATCAGCAGCAACCAGATCACCAGGTCCAACAATCATAGTGACTGCATATACAAGACAAAACGAGGACAAGAAAAAGGCAACCTTCCATATCAAAACTTTATGACTATACTAAAAATTCCTCTCAAAAATTTCACATATTGTCTTTAAAAACAAAAACGAAAAATCGAAAACCCACACTGAAATCAAACCATTAATTATTACAAAATCTTAAAATTCATCACCGGTGGTGAATCGAAGGTCATCTTTGGTGGGTCAATCAGTGCCAAACTTCTCTGCTGTTTTGAGGAAGGAAAATAGAAAACCAGTATTTGAGATGAGAACACCACCGCCGTCATCAAAATCAAAAGACTACTCAAAATTCGGACTTAGTGGAGGAGGGAGTAAATCAGCGAGTGGTGCAGACAAAAGAGGTGGTGGTGTTATGATGGCCAGGAAGAGTTATGCAAATATCGAGGATTTAAAAACTGTATCTTCGCCGCCCATTAAAAGAGGAGGTGGAGGTGGTGGTGCAAAAGTTGTCGCAGGTGGCGGAGTTCATACCAATAACAATAGAACAATTCTGGGTACTTCCAGACTCTACCTACCCTGAATTTGGTGAAAATCTTTACTTTCTTTTCACCCATTTTGGTTTGATTCTTTTGAGATTGTGTGCGGATTTTGGTTGTAATTTTAACCCGGCTTATTTAGAACCCAGCCAAGCCGGGTACGGGTTTTTGACGGTCCAGATCGGGCCAACCCGCGGGTTTCCCGCTTGTTTCCTAGCTCTAGTGCAAAGTGACTCATGATGATGTCAGCAATTTTAAATAATATAAAATAATTTATTTGTCAAAAGGATTGTCCGAAATTCGAAAACTTTATTTTCGGAAAGCTCTTTCCGAGATTTACAAAAAGAGTACTCATATGACTATATAACTTTCATTTTTCAAATATCTTAGTTTACACAGGTGTACAAACATGTACACATCTACCTAAATCCAGAAAATTTAAAGACAAGACATGGTGCACCAGTTTGTATACCACATACAACTTGAATCCTCCACCTAAGCACCACTAACAAGCATGCTATTAAAATATAACACATAACAAGTACCTAAACACATAGCAAAGCATGTTATTAAAATTAGAAAATCCAGAAAATCGTCCATCTACAAAACTTGTCCATTGTTCTTCTCCACTTTCTTAAGCTCCCTCGAAAAGTAACTGAACACATAGCAAGCATGCTATTAAAATCATCTCATGATATCGAAAAACAACAACTCAGGGTTTCATCAAGAATTAGTTTTTTTATATCTTTGAGAGAGCGTAATGTTGTACAATTATGTACACACCTACAAAAACCCAACATCCATACCCACACAACAGACCATATATTATTGAGATAACACAATCATATACAACTATGTATAGGCCTATAAAAAATCCAACACTTTTTCATATTAGTGCTTTCCCTAATTTTTGGTTTGTATACATAAGATATAATTCTGCAAGTGTACAATTATGTACACCTAAATAAGCAATATGTGGACAACTATGTACACCTAAATAACATAACATGTGTGTACAACTATATAAACATTAGTGCTTTCCCTAATATCTTTGACTTCGAAATGAATAACATGTGTACAACTATGTACACCTAAATAATCAATTGTTTAATTTGTGGAACTCATGAGCCTACGGTAAAACAAGATGAACACACTAAATACTGACGATCAAATTGCGTTCGAAACGGGTTGAAACGTCAAATGTAAACCAAAACTAGAGACAAATGAACCATTTATAGACATCACTGACAAGAAAAATCAGTTGCAGTTTAATTTCTTACTTAGCGAACATCCTCTGCATGCTGGGTATATGATAGGGAAAGAAATTCAATTTCGCTTTGAACAACCCAGGTGCTTATAACCTAATAGAAAGATAATTTAACATAAGCAAAAGAGCACAACAAAATATAAAAACATGAAGTCTTTTGTGAATCAGCATATGTATCATTATGTAAGCATTAAGAATCAACATGTGTACAACTATGTGCACAGTAATAATTCAAAAACAAAATGTGCACACACTGGAAATACAAGCATAAGCTTGCAGAGTCATTTTTCACACTTGCACCAGTTTGTACACCAAGGCATATATGCAACATAAACTTATCAAGTCAATCTTTTTTCCGATTTGCACCAATTTGTACAACCTAGTTACTCATGCAAGAATAAGCTTATGGAGACATTTTTTCACATGTGCACTAGATTGTACACCCTAGTTATAGTTTATGCAATCCTAGATTGTGCACTAGATTGTACACCCTAGTTATAGTTTATGGATGTGCACTAGATTGTACACCCTAGTTATACTTAGTGATTTTTTAGAACTTGCCGCTATATACTACATTGTTATTCAAGAATTTCCAATCTTCCTAGAAAGAATGTATACACGCATAACGATCCACAATAGTTGAAAGTAATGGATGATATACCTCTTTGGTACTCAACTGAATGAAAACTAAACCTCATATATCTCCTTGCTTTGGACCACGAATTCTCCTATATCTAGACCCAATTCTCTTATTGTTTATCCTATATCTTGCTGAGCTTTCACAAGTCCTTCAGAATACACCTCATCCAAACCCTGCAAAATCATAACAACAATTCAATTAAATAACATAGTAACAAAATATTATTGCTCAAGGATTCTAAAAGTTTAACCAACTAATCGAACAAGCACCATTTGTACATTGGATACACCAAGATTGTACATCAAGAGGCTTTCTTAGACACCCTTAGTTAGTCATATTTCATACCCTGACTATTGTTGTTACTGCATTAGGATCAACATGTGTACAACTAAGTGCACATTAATTATCATCATGTGTACAATTATGTACACATTATAAACCAATATGTGTACCATTATGTACACACTGAGAATCATGATATGTACAACATGAAGAGAGGGTATTAATCAGCAACAACCAGATCACCAGGTCCAACAATCATAGTGACTGCATATACAAGACAAAACGAGGACAAGAAAAAGGGAACCTCCCATATCAAAACTTTATGACTATACTAAAAATTCCTCTCAAAAATTTCACATATTGTCTTTAAAAACAAAAACGAAAAATCGAAAACCCACACTGAAATCAAACCATTAATTATTACAAAATCTTAAAATTCATCACCGGTGGTGAATCGAAGGTCATCTTTGGTGGGTCAATCAGTGCCAAACTTCTCTGCTGTTTTGAGGAAGGAAAATCGAAAACCAGTATTTGAGATGAGAACACCACCGCCGTCATCAAAATCAAAAGACTACTCAAAATTCGGACTTAGTGGAGGAGGGAGTAAATCAGCGAGTGGCGCAGACAAAAGAGGTGGTGGTGTTATGATGGCCAGGAAGAGTTATGCAAATATCGAGGATTTAAAAACTGTATCATCGCGGCCCATTAAAAGAGGAGGTGGAGGTGGTGGTGCAAAAGTTGTCGCAGGTGGCGGAGTTCATACCAATAACAATAGAACAATTCTGGGTACTTCCAGACTCTACCTACCCTGAATTTGGTGAAAATCTTTACTTTCTTTTCACCCATTTTGGTTTGATTCTTTTGAGATTGTGTGCGGATTTTGGTTGTAATTTTAACCCGGCTTATTTAGAACCCAGCCAAGCCGGGTACGGGTTTTTGACGGTCCAGATCGGGCCAACCCGCGGGTTTCCCGCTTGTTTCCTAGCTCTAGTGCAAAGTGACTCATGATGATGTCAGCAATTTTAAATAATATAAAATAATTTATTTGTCAAAAGGATTGTCCGAAATTCGAAAACTTTATTTTCGGAAAGCTCTTTCCGAGATTTACAAAAAGAGTACTCATATGACTATATAACTTTCATTTTTCAAATATCTTAGTTTACACAGGTGTACAAACATGTACACATCTACCTAAATCCAGAAAATTTAAAGACAAGACATGGTGCACCAGTTTGTATACCACATACAACTTGAATCCTCCACCTAAGCACCACTAACAAGCATGCTATTAAAATATAACACATAACAAGTACCTAAACACATAGCAAAGCATGTTATTAAAATTAGAAAATCCAGAAAATCGTCCATCTACAAAACTTGTCCATTGTTCTTCTCCACTTTCTTAAGCTCCCTCGAAAAGTAACTGAACACATAGCAAGCATGCTATTAAAATCATCTCATGATATCGAAAAACAACAACTCAGGGTTTCATCAAGAATTAGTTTTTTTATATCTTTGAGAGAGCGTAATGTTGTACAATTATGTACACACCTACAAAAACCCAACATCCATACCCACACAACAGACCATATATTATTGAGATAACACAATCATATACAACTATGTACAGGCCTATAAAAAATCCAACACTTTTTCATATTAGTGCTTTCCCTAATTTTTGGTTTGTATACATAAGATATAATTCTGCAAGTGTACAATTATGTACACCTAAATAAGCAATATGTGGACAACTATGTACACCTAAATAACATAACATGTGTGTACAACTATATAAACATTAGTGCTTTCCCTAATATCTTTGACTTCGAAATGAATAACATGTGTACAACTATGTACACCTAAATAATCAATTGTTTAATTTGTGGAACTCATGAGCCTACGGTAAAACAAGATGAACACACTAAATACTGACGATCAAATTGCGTTCGAAACGGGTTGAAACGTCAAATGTAAACCAAAACTAGAGACAAATGAACCATTTATAGACATCACTGACAAGAAAAATCAGTTGCAGTTTAATTTCTTACTTAGCGAACATCCTCTGCATGCTGGGTATATGATAGGGAAAGAAATTCAATTTCGTTTTGAACAACCCAGGTGCTTATAACCTAATAGAAAGATAATTTAACATAAGCAAAAGAGCACAACAAAATATAAAAACATGAAGTCTTTTGTGAATCAGCATATGTATCATTATGTAAGCATTAAGAATCAACATGTGTACAACTATGTGCACAGTAATAATTCAAAAACAAAATGTGCACACACTGGAAATACAAGCATACGCTTGCAGAGTCATTTTTCACACTTGCACCAGTTTGTACACCAAGGCATATATGCAACATAAACTTATCAAGTCAATCTTTTTTCCGATTTGCACCAATTTGTACAACCTAGTTACTCATGCAAGAATAAGCTTATGGAGACATTTTTTCACGTGTGCACTAGATTGTACACCCTAGTTATAGTTTATGGATGTGCACTAGATTGTACACCCTAGTTATACTTAGTGATTTTTTAGAACTTGCCGCTATATACTACATTGTTATTCAAGAATTTCCAATCTTCCTAGAAAGAATGTATACACGCATAACGATCCACAATAGTTGAAAGTAATGGATGATATACCTCTTTGGTACTCAACTGAATGAAAACTAAACCTCATAGATCTCCTTGCTTTGGACCACGAATTCTCCTATATCTAGACCCAATTCTCTTATTGTTTATCCTATATCTTGCTGAGCTTTCACAAGTCCTTCAGAATACACCTCATCCAAACCCTGCAAAATCATAACAACAATTCAATTAAATAACATAGTAACAAAATATTATTGCTCAGGGATTCTAAAAGTTTAACCAACTAATCGAACAAGCACCATTTGTACATTGGATACACCAAGATTGTACATCAATAGGCTTTCTTAGACACCCTTAGTTAGTCATATTTCATACCCTGACTATTGTTGTTACTACATTAGGATCAACATGTGTACAACTAAGTGCACATTAATTATCATCATGTGTACAATTATGTACACATTATAAACCAATATGTGTACCATTATGTACACACTGAGAATCATGATATGTACAACATGAAGAGAGGGTATTAATCAGCAACAACCAGATCACCAGGTCCAACAATCATAGTGACTGCATATACAAGACAAAACGAGGACAAGAAAAAGGCAACCTCCCATATCAAAACTTTATGACTATACTAAAAATTCCTCTCAAAAATTTCACATATTGTCTTTAAAAACAAAAACGAAAAATCGAAAACCCACACTGAAATCAAACCATTAATTATTACAAAATCTTAAAATTCAATGCAATTACATATTTGTTTGCACTAACGAGAAAGAAACCACCTGGAGTTATATATGAACTGACACATCATTTATTGATGCGTGTCGTGAGTGCAATCAAATTAAATTACTTATTTCCACACAATTAACTGGTAATCTAATTGAAGCAAGGATCATTCCCACGAGGAGCAGGGAGTTTTAGTTGTCAAAGTGTCACAAAAGGGGGGGTTTGATTTAGATTTTAAACAAAATTAAATAAAGCGAATAAAATTAAGTTGTAAGCAATAGAGAGAGAGATGATCAAGGAATCCTTCTTCGTAACTAAATATTCATCAAAGTAGTATAATCATCCATTCGTCATTAATCATAGGTTATCACTAACCGTAAGATAACAGGTACGCTTAGCTATCTCTGAAATCCCTTAAGCCACTGGACAACATGTACTCTTAGTCGCCATAGTCTATCCGTCTGAACCACCTTGAGGTACGCTTACTAGATGTAATTCAGTCGAATGCTTTATGGTCTGTGAATTTAGGTTTAATCCTAGTAGTTAGACTCAGTACGCTCGGTCTACTTGCTAGTATTGTGTTTACACGCGGTTGCTTTACGGAATCCCTCCGCAAGGTCTCACGTTCTCTACTTGTGTAAGGAATTATTCAACAATTACGGATATCCTAACCCCTAATACCATTAGATTTAGTTCATAAATATATTCAGTTGGCCACCTAAACAATCTATCAATCAATCATATTTATTATTAATAATATACACAAACGATAATCATATGAAGAAATCAAAACAGATTCATATACTAAATCGAATCATATCTAGTAATTAGAATTTATCCTCAATGAAGTATTGGTTTATCTACTCATGGATATAGGAGCATCCATGTTATACAATTGATAAACTTGAGAAGAAATCGTTACGGTTGATGAAAACCGCTTTGAACCCTAGCTTTTGCCTATGTTGTTGTTTCTCCACTCCAAGCTTTGCAAAATACTGTCCAAGATGTCTTCTTAATGTTTGGGAGGTGTCTTTATATAGTGCTCACGAAATTAGGTCTTCAAAATCCTTCTGAGACCGTGTTTCCTTGAGTTGCAAGTCAATTTCGCGTCCAAATATGTCCATCTGTATATTTTGCATGTGTGCATTATGAGACACCCCATTAGTAACCACAAGCATTTACCTTATACTTCCTCAGTTTCTAAAAAAATAGGCTTGTTTCCTTATTTGAGTATGTCAAGAAAATAGGCTTGTTTTCATATATGGAAAGTCAAATATTATGATATTACTAATATATCCATAGAGGGGACCACTTCTCTTTCTCTCTTTTCTCTCTTAATACAAAAAAGAAACCATTTTTTTCTCCCCTTTCTCTAATATCAAATGAGTGGGGACCAAAGGATAAATTAGGAAAAAACATGAAAAAATAACCACAACGATTAGTTTTCTTAACCTTTGTGAAAACCAAACAAGCCTATTTTATAGAAACAGAGGGAGTAGATATTTACCTGATTGTTTGTCGCTAAAGGTGACAGTATATTTATTGCTGATATAGCCAGACCTAGATCGATAAACATATTATATTGCATGTACCAAAACTTGGAAATCGACTTCAGAACTAGGTATTTGCACATGAAGAATGGAGTTTTTCCCCCTTTAATGTTCTGCATATTTACAAATAACTACACCTTCATCAATCATTTGCTATAGCATCAGTTGTTTATGTTAATGGGGCAAGAATCATTGAGCCAGAAATTCTAGTTGCGATATACAATGCTAATCATTCTACCAATTATATCTCAATGGATGAATACCATATCTTGGTCTTATTTTTTAAGTCCTGTAGTAGTTGTGTTTTTATTGTTTCGGACAAACTTTGCACTCCTCTCTCTCGTTGTTGGATATAACATCTCCCAAAGAATTGATATCGGAGACTTGCTCTAATTAGGATTCAACAACCATCTACAAAAAAATGATATCCTTAGCACCTGGCTCCGTAACCAAGTTATCACAACTATTCCCCTGATTACTTACCCTCAATCACATAATTCATCTTTATGGCCGAAGTTGAATTAGGGATTTTACCGGAGCTTCACATACCTTGGTTTTCTTTCCTTTACCTAGCCCCTCAAACCTCGCCATCTCCTTATTGGTTTTGCTTGACACCATAGCTAAATGTGAAATCTACTGTAAACCCCATTCTATATGGGTTCAACATTAAAAAACCCCATAAAATTACCCTTCTCTATTAGACCCATACTTTTATGTGAAATCTACTGTCAGACCCGTTTTCCTAATTTTTCTTACTCACAAACCCACCAGCCCATAAGTTAAGTCTCGCACCCATTTTTTTTATAAAGGTTTCTCCTGAAACCATAACATTCAAAATGTCTCCCAAACCCGTTTTGTTTCCTTTTTTTCTTCCCAAAATAACCTTCCAAATATATAGTAGAGTTTCTTTCCTTTTTTTCTTCGTCTGAGATTGAGAGAAAGATTTTTCATTCCTTTTTCTTCTTCGTCGAATTTGAGGATATGAGAGGGGGATTTTGCTACTCCATTGTTAATCTTCTTTCTAGAGGTTTGTTCATTTCTTTTCTAATCTTTTTCTTGTTCAATTCTTGTCCTTTCTATCTACATTCTCTGCGATTACTTTTAGTTTTAGTTTTTTTTTTTAATTTCTAGGGTTTTGGGAACATATTTCAGAGATTTTCTTATTCAATCTCTGCTAGCTTGGAATTGATTTTAGTTTCATTTGTCTTTTTATTTGTTGTTCTGATTTGTTAGGTTTTTAGTTGTCGATTTTTTGATCAGCTATAATATCAGTTTCAGGTAAGAACTCCATTTGTAATCAATGTAGCTTTGTTTTCGACTTTGAGTTTGATTTCATATTCAATTGAATTTTAGGTTTAATTCGTTTTCAGGAATCAATTTTTTTATGCAATTAGATAAACTGATTTTAGTGAAATCATTATCTAACAAATTTTGGTATAAACACATGTGGAAGGTTTCTTTCTGATTTTGGAAGGTTACTTTCTGATTTGTAGGTTGAAAATGACATTTGTTAGTTCATTAGATTTACTTCATTATTGGAATGAATTTTTAGTTCATCATGTTGATAGCAACACAATTGTTGAGTTATTAAAGACTATTGTTTGTCAGAAGTGGACTTGTTTGTTTCCTCACCATATCAGTTTCTCTTTTAACGACGAAACAAGCTTGTTCGGGTAGATTCTGATGTGTTGTTTCGGTGTTTTGTATATTTTCCCACTGTAAAGTTCACAAGAGTTTTGATTTGTTTGTTGAAGTTGGTACTAATGCTTCTAATAGTGGTAGCCGATCTTCTACGTGTATTACTGAACCTGAAGAAGCTGTCGTTCGTTTTCTTGAGGATGGTTATGTGCCTATTGAGAAGACGCTTAGAAATCATAGTTGGGAATCAAATCTTGGTGAAGTTGGTAAAGTTTTTTGGAGGTATAACAGAAGTTCGGATTGCAGCGAAGAAATATGAGGTTACTGGCTATTATCTTTTTGTTACCAAGAATGAAGCTTGTTCGCGAAGTGCAAAAAAGATTCTTTACCTTGGCATTTTAGGGCTTCTGCTATTGATGATGAAAACAAGATGCTCAAGGTTAGAAATTGTTAATAGTCATCACTTTGGATAGGGATATAAAAGGCTCCACCATAAGTTCAGTAGTCATTTTGTCTCTACTTTGATCAAGGATGGTATCAAAAATGATCCAAGTTTCAAAGCTTCTTCTTTATTAAAAATGTTTAAAACTCAATTTGATATGAACATGAAATATTCTCAAGCTTACAATGGCAGAGGAAAAGTCTATGAAGATGTTTTTGGTGACGATGTCATGTCGTATTCCCATCCGTTATGGTATGTAAATGTGATTCGCAGTACAAACGAGGCTAGTTTCATTGATTTCCAAGTTGATCTGAACACTAATAAGTTTGTTCGTCTTTTTATTTCTTTCGAAGTGTACATTCATGGTTATCGTTTCCTTCGTCCACTAGTTTATTTGGATGGAACTTTTCTTACAGTGACATTTAAAGGATGCCTCATGGATGCCACTAGTATTAATGCTGAACAAGGTATTTTTTGCAGCTGCTTTTTATTTTTCTCAGCATAATAAGTTCTGCGTCTTTTTTTATTAGGTGCATACTCTGTTATGCAGTGTTTTTATACATGCATAATACATTATGCATCCTTTTTTGTTAGTTGCATACTCTGTTATGCAGTTTTATGTACCTGCATAATACGTTATGCAGGTTATTTTTATAGTTGCATAATACTTTATGCATCAGCTATTTTATCGACATATTACATTATGCAGCTATTTTTTTAGCTGCATACTCTATTATACAATATTTTTTCCCTGAGCCATTGTTTTATTTTTTGTTATGTGCAGAGTTTTTCCCTTAGCCATGGCCTTAGTCCCCGGTGAAGATATTGAAAACTGGGAATGGTTCATGAATAATTTGAAGCATGTTGTTGATGGTAGTTCAATCTCATTTTTATCTGATCGTGGGGAAGGAATAAAGGCATCCATTGTAACTGTTTTTCCTGGCTCTTTCCATATCTACTGCCATTATCATCTTAAGCAAAACTTGCCAATTAATGCTTCTGATACTAGGTATGGTGTTTTTCTTGATTCTTTTAAATATGCTACATATGATCTTAGTCCTGAAGGTGTCGACACTACTCTCGCAACCATTGGCGGTCTTGGTTGTGGATGGGTTGCATACTATATTGAAATATTCCTCGCGAGTGTTGGTAAATGCCTATTTTCCAGGGTTGTAGGTTTGGGAGGACAACTTCAAGTTTTTCTAAATCTTTTAATAGTTGGATTAGGCATCACAAGAAGCTTCCTGCTTGTGCTCTTCTTGATCAGGTACGGAAGAATGTGATGGAGCAGATGTCGCTAAGGAGGAACGCTGGTTTAAGATTCAACACAATTCTCACACCAAAGAATGAAGTTAAGATGAAGAGTCTTGTTGATAAGGGTGCAACCTGGATGGTAATTGAATCTAATTTTCATGTTTATGAAGTCGAGGCGAGGATAGTTCTCACTGTATTAACCTGGAACGCAAGACATGTACCTGTCAGAGATGGCGCGTATACGGGTTCCCATGTGTTCATGATTTTGCTTCAATAACAATGTATGGATCTAACCTATATGGTTTTGTTGATCCTTATTTCACTATTGCATACTACAATAATTCCTACAGCTATGCGATTCATCCTATTCCAAACTACAATAGGCATGAAGTTTATGAAGGACAAAACATCATAAATGTACCTGATGTTAGGAGGTCACCAGGGTAACCACCAACTGAAAGACATTTGAGAAGTTATGAGAAACCTCCCAGGAGAGATATGCTTAGTGACAATTATGGTGAGATTGGTCATCACAACAAGCAATCGTGTACAAACCCTACCAATTTAAATCCGTATAAGAAGTCGCCGAAGCCGCCAAAAAAATCTGTCTAATCTGCTTAAGAAAATAGCTTTAGACTAAAACATCATCTATTACTTTTTCATTCTTGAACTTAGTTCACACTATTTTTAAAAAAAATTATATTGTGTTTTTTGTCATGTGTTTTCAAATTGGAAGACTTATGTTTTATGTTTGAGCTTTTTATGAACAAGTACTTCTTATGTTTTATGTGCTTTTCTACAGAAACTGTTCTACAACTTACATTTAGTTGCATAACATGTTATGCAGCTTTAGTGAAAGAGTGCATAACGTTTATGCATTCTTTATTTTTATGCATAACATGTTATGCACGCTATTAATATCTGCAGAACAGGTTATGCAACCATTGTTTTTGGTTGTTTTAGTATTAACGAAAAAGTTGTGTCTTAGGTTCAATTTGTTTCGAATGACAAAATTAGAGATTTGATTGTATAGAGATGTATGAATCTGTGGTTGATTGTCATTGACCATTTATGGGGGTTGAAAGGCAGCGCCCCCTCGTTGTTATGTTAGTATTTTTTATTGCGAATACCTTTTTCAGGGGTTTAGGGTTGAAGATCTCAAGGGTTCACGGTTTAGATGGTTCAGGGGTTCATGGTTCAAGGGTTCTGTTTTCAACGGTTCATGGTTCAAGAGTTCATGGTTCATGGGTTCATGGTTCAGAGGTAAACTGAATAAGGTGTTATGCATACTTTTAAGAAACTGCATAAGGTGTTATGCATGCTTTTCAGAAACTGCATAACCTCTTTTGCTTGTTTTTTCCCTGCAGAATATATAGTCATAAAAAAAACTGAAAAACCCAAATATAAACATCATTAACATTAAGATAAGTCATTTAAAAAAGATTTTTCAAAATAAATTCAAACTAATCTAAGTTTTTTACAAACAAAAGTTAGTTCTAACGACTATTTTCCAATATTTGCGTCATCTATTTCATTGAAAAAATATTCATCGGCACTTATAATGTTTGAAGCATAACATGTTATGCAGATATATAAAATTTGATGCACAGGTTATGCAGATATAAATTTTGATGCATAACATGATATGCAGTTATAAATGTTGATTCATAGAATAAAATACCTCAAAATCTGAAATAGTCTTTTTATGAAAGTTTTTCTTCATTTTCCCCAAGATCCACCTTGAAGATATTGGTGTAGCAGTAGGAAAGTATTTACAGTCTTCCGAATCAGAGTGTTCATCTAACCAAATCTGCAAAAAAACATAAATTGGTAATATTTATGAATCAATATTTGTTAACTAAGTTTAAGCAACCATCTAATTTGACTTACCAACAAGTATACAATACATCCACTGCAATTTATGATATTATATTTTTCTTTATTTATTGTCTTGATGCCTTCCATTAGTAATTCGTGAATCAAATCATGGAATGATATTGATTGCATCGTCTTTAGGTCCTTCACCAAACCCATGTATTTGACATCTAAGGAATCTCCCATGGATTAGAAGAAAAACTGCAAGACAAGCATGTAGAGGCATATAAGGGACACGACCTCCTCTTCTTCACCTTTCAAATGAAGTTTTTCTAGTACCACAGCTTCAGTATCCTTTATCCAAAGGACTGTTACTGGTGCATCATCAACTTTACTTAGTATATTTTTCTTTACTTTGCTGAGGAAGTTGTTTTTGACGATGTTAAGTTCCTGAATCCACTCTCTCGGTCCTTGATTCAGAATCTCATGTCCTTTATTACCTTGAATCCTTGGAATCCAAAAGATTGTTGCAGCCTCGTTAGATATTGACTCTATTGTTTTATTCTTGGACAATTTGAAATAATGTTTAGTCTCATCTTCGTGGTCATAAAACTCAATTACTTAGTATATGAGTGGGTTGCTCTTATTTTTTAAGTCAGATATGATTCCAGATGACCAGTCAGTGACAGGCCAAAATGGAGTCTCCTTGAACATACTTAACTGCTTTGCAGAAAAACCACCTCTTTCTTCAACCTTTCCAAGAAGGCAACAACTGTTGTGAACCCACATCTATTGTTACTTGGTTGTTTTCCAGCTTTAGGTTTAACTGCATAAAACATGAAAAAACATTATGCATGAAAAAATGATGGATGCATAACACATACAAATGAATGCATAACTTAGTATGCATTTTTTACTTAGGCTGCATAACATATTATGCATGAAAAAACTAATTGAATAACATGTTATACAGCAATTGTAACTGGTACATAACAAGTTATACATAGAAAAATAAATGCATAACATGTTATACAACAATTGTATCTGGTGCATAACAGGTTATACATAGAAAAATAACAGCAGAACAAGTAAATTATAGCTGAGATGATGATGCACCATACCTTCATCATCAGCTAATGTCTCATTTTATCCCTTCACGATCATTGCTTGTTTCTATCCTTTCCTTTTCCGATTCTTTTTCTCCTTTTCATCTTGGTAGTTTATAAAAAATCAAAATTAACATTAACAAATGAAATGAAGCCCGAAACAATCATACAAATTCACAAGTGGAATCTTACCACAAATATCTTTCTTTTTCTGGTACTTCTCAACTTTTTTATGTTTTTTCTTTGGTGTACTTTTATTTTCTGGTACTTCTTAACTGCATCATTCTCAGTCTCATTATTATCAGATCCATACTCATTATCAAGCTCATCGTTCTTTGGTTCAGCTTCCTCCTTCTTTGATTCATTGTCTTCACCATCTAATTCCAGTGGTTCAGTTATCTTGTTATGCGGATAAAAAAAACTGAATAACTTGTTATGCAGATTAAAAAAACTGCATAGCTTGTTATGCAGTAGTTTTTAACATGTTGTGCATATTAATTTAACTGCAGAACAAGTTTTTCTGCCACATATATCTCATCAACAAGTTATGCATACATATAACCTATAAAACAATGGAGTATCAACATCACACATGAAACAAAACCATAACATACTTTTTTTTTTTTTCTTAGCAGGCTTAGCAGTGTTGTTCATTTTATTTTATCTGGTCTCATTTATCTGTTGGTCACCATCATTTTTTTCTTTGTTTTCAATTGTTTATCACTACCAGTGTCTTCATTTTCTTCAGTGCCAGTATCAAGTAAAGTTAAAGTTAAAAATGAAATCGAAACCAATTTTGAATGAAAACAAAAAATTAAAGAAAGAAAATCTCACCAGGAACTTTCTTAAGTTTTCTCTTCTTCAATTCTTTTTCTTTGTCTGCTAGGTCAAAAAAAAAATTAAAAAATTGAATAAACAAAATCAAAAATAGGAAAGTTGCATGTAGAATAAAAGAAATTAAACTAGGGTTTCTTACTTAATTTACCTTTTCTGTAACCGTAGGGGTATAATTGCACTTTTGTGCATTTTTAATAATTTTAAAAAACTATGGGTCTGATAGAAACACGGAAAAATTTTGGGCCTAGGAATAAGAAAAGACAAAAAAAAAGTCATGAGCTTAATTTCCTCTTCTTTTATGATTTTGTTATTACTGGGCCCGAAACTTCAAATTTCAGGGCTTTTTAATAAAATGATTTAATTTTAATACCCATAGTACCCATACAGATATATATATATATATCACTTTATTATCCAGCAGAGATTCATTTTCATCTTCTGATTTTTTTGGATCTGAAACTTTCTACTCTGCAACTCTCGGAGATTTTAGGAGTAAAAGAAATTTTCAACTCTGTCGTTGTAACGCGATTCGGTTTTGATGTTCATCATCTTAAGATAAGTTTATCTTATGATTAGGTTTACGATTTGATCTACGATTTCATTTTCGCTGAAACCAGATCTTAGATTTATGTTATGTTTGAAGATCTTCAAAATCTATATCTTCAAAAACTATAGAGAATGATGAGGTATCTTACTCAGCTGCTCATACCAGCTTGCATTTTTTTGCAAATCAAAAATTAGGAAGACTAACTTTGACATGTAGGTTTACATTAAGTCACATTTGATGCAGATAGCCATATGACTTATTTCTTACTATTAAAGTTTAAGTTGTGAGATAAAAGGATCTGATACGGTATTGTACTTTTATGTTTTTATGCATGAGTACACATGCAAATATGCATGTGTAGCTCCTAATTACATATGATGTATGCATGTGCAACTCCTAGTTACACTAGTCAGATGTATGTGTAACTCCTAATTAAACATGTTATATGCATGTGTAACTCCTAGTTACACTGGACGGATGCATGTGTAAATGTGTAACTCCTAATTACACATGCTAAGATAAGTTATGAAAGTGCATTTATGTGATCTTTGTTGTTTGCCTTGTAATTATTCTATAATTTTATTTTATGTTTTTGTTCATCCAACCTAATCCCATGGATGTTTTATTTTTTTGTAGATATGCAAACAAGAGGAGACAAGAAGGGAAGGGAACATTTCTATTATAGGATACCGTGGCTTATTTTTAGGATTTTTTTTTTTACGTTTCTCGTGTTTTAACTCATTTATTGTATTCAACAGAAACTGATTACTAATTGATAAATGGATAAATTATTATAAATGAATATTAAATCAATACATGTATTTATTGTACGTTTTTTTGATGCATAACTTCCCATTACACATACCATATGGATGTATAATTTCTGGATACACGTGCCATATGGATATGTACCTGATAAAAACACATCCCATATAGTGGTGGTGGTGGGTGATAAAACACATTTTTGTGTCTAATTTGTCCTGATTGTATATACTGTTAGCCCTCGATTTTGTATTTATTTGGTTATTTTATGTATTTGTAGGTGTTTTTGGGAAAATAAGCTCTTGCGGCAAAATTTTCTAGAAAAAAGGTATTTGAACCTTCGTAGAAGACGTACCAGAAGTACCCCGGAACTGTGTTAAAGGCACCCCAGTAGTACCCCGAAAAATTCATCCCAGAAAAATTATTAAAGGAACCAAAGGGACAAATGTTAAACGGACTCCTACAGGGGATAAGGGGTGACCAACGGAAAAGGGGCACCCCCTTATCCTTTCATGTTCAAAAATAGAAAAAGGGGGAAAAACTAGGGGTGGGACTTGGGTTGGGTCAACCCACCCAACCCGAACGTTGGGCGGACATGGACAACGTATTTCAAAACTTTGGGCAAGCTCGGGCATAAAATTTATGAACCCGAGTTAAATTTGGGCAAGCATGGGCACAAATATTTCTAACCCAAACAACCCGCCCAACCCGAAGAACTATATGTAAGATATCTTTTATAATTTGTATATTCATATATTTAGAGAAATTTAAGATATTATCTTCAAATCTATTAATGAAATATAAATTATATCTATCTCATTAATCATTTACACATGAAAAAGAGTTTATATTATTGTAAATAATCTTCAGTTATTTGGAAATTTAAAATAAATGGAACAATTAAATTTTATTATTACTAAATTTATTATTATCACATTAACAAACTTGTATGTCTAGTGGAACTTGGGCCAACCCAAGGAACCCGGGGAACCCGAGGAACAGAACTTGGGCGACACCTCAATGGGTTCCACGGGTTCGATGGGCAATCTGGGCAAATAATTCGTAGCTCGGGTCTTCCTCGGCCAAGCTTTCGAACCCGCCAACCAACCCAAGTCCCACCCCTAGGAAAAACATTATCAACTGGCAGTTTTGGTGATCGAAATTTGGAAGAGTTTGAGGTAGATTAAAGCCCTGAAATTCATGGGATAGACTCCTTATGGGTCTAAAAATCTAGTATGTGTGTTTAACTTGATTAATCTGGGGTCAATCGACGTATTTTATCCTCAACGGAAAAAAAAGGGAAATTGGCGTGTTTAAGTTTATGTTTGGAAATATAGGAAGAAAAAAGATGAGATACTTTTTCCAAAGATTGATATCTATCTAAGGAAGAGTTTAAATTAAAAACGCGTAGGAAATATAAAACAAGATATTGTCGCAACTTGGCCGTGAAGAGAAAGAAAGAAATTTTGGAAGATTTTTGAGAGATTTAATCGGTCTTTTTCTTATAAATAGATTGCTTGGGTCACGTAGAATGGGTGTCGAGAGTTTGGGAGGCTGAGGAGGCTTGACGAGGCGAGAATCAAAGATTACATGCTCTGCTGCTGCTAGTGGTGAAGGATGAAGAAAAACGTTGTTGGACGAGGAAAAACATTGTAGAAGGAAGAGGAAAGTCGCGAAAGACCTATCGCGACGTCCTGTAAGCTTACTGTTGATATTTCCTTCTTCGCAATAGTCTTAACAGAACTTTGTAACACTTATATCCGTTGTTGTTTGACTGTGTAATTATTTTAGCACATATTGTACACACTATTGAGCCATGAATAAATATTTTGAGTGTGTTTTCGACATGATGAGCTAAACCCCAACACTGGGATGACGGAGGAAGACGAATTTCATACATGGGTAAAATTATTTTATTCTTTTTATGTCTTTTGAACTTATTTTAGTTTAATTTATGATTTGAATTAATTAGTTATCAATTTATTTGATGGGTCATGCTTGCTTAGATATTTTGATGTCTCATGCTTATGATTTATAACTGACATATTGAGAATCTACTTTGGCAAAATCAGAGTCCATGTTTATATTTATTGAGCTATAATTGTTCAAAGAATAATAGTTGAACCTTGTGTTATGAATTTGGCGAAATCTTAATCCCAATACCTCTCTCCATTGTTAATATTTTTTGTATATATTTTTATTAAATTTAGAAACTCGAATCTTCGCAAGTCCGAGCGAACGATACTCTACTTACCACTTTAAAATCACATCAATTTTTTGCGCCGCTGCCGGGGATTTGTGTTTAGGTTTAGGGTTTAGATCTTTTTTAGTTTTTTTTTTTAATTCTATTTTACGTTATTGGGTATTTGTCTATTTATTACAGGTTTTGAATCAAAAAGGAATTGGAGACGAAAGACCTGAGGGATTAAACGCTAGACAAAGCGAAAAGAACGGGGGAAAAAATAATTTTTATTTTAGTTATTTTATTTTTATTTTTGGACTTTTATTTATTTTTGTAAAGTTTAGAAAAGTGTATTAGGGTTTGAGGTTATTTTTGTAATTTTATTTTTATTTTTTGGACTTTTGGACATTTTGGACATTGGATTATTTTTATTTTAAATCCTAAAGAAGGGTTAAGTTAAATATAAACTGTTTGTAGGGAAGGATGACGGTTACGATACTGTCTCGGTCCCTCGAGTTCGCACATTGACACAGGAGTCAGTGGCACAAGTCGACTTCAATGGTTCTTCGCCCATCTGGTACGGGAGGTAAACTTCTAAATACTTGCGAATCTCCTGTCAGCAGGTTTACTGTCTTCCTTAAGGTGCATATATGTTGAGGACCTGAATACGGTTTTAATTTTCTAGTAAAGGGAAAGGCTTGGGAAATACAAGATAAGGACTCGAATTTCATCACTGTTTCCTTCTTGCCTGCCTTAGGAATACGTAACCTACGCAAACCTAAGCCTTAAATTTTGGACTATAACAAGACCGATAGCGTAACGAGCTTGTTGGAAATTCGTTCAAAAGGACTGTATTGTATATTTTTTTTAGCCTAACTGAAAGTTCAGGAAGATTAATGTAAGTCGAGTAGATTCGCCTTAACGAGAAACGTTGCCAAAAAGGTGGGGCATCAAATCTCCTCTGAGCTTCTCCTACTTCTCTTCGACTTACTTTATTCGGATCGTTCTAGAGAGGTTTACTAAAACTATACCTAGTTTCCTTTCGGAAGAATAGAAGATGGTTTAGAAACAATCTAAGAGAACCATCATGCTTTTTGTTTGCTAGATTCAGTAGGTTTGATTTGGTCGAGTCAGCCTTGTTTGTGATTGTTTAGAATTCCCTTGCAGTTAGGATGTCGAACTGGTATTACAATAGCTAATACAATGAATATCCGACTGATTTTCAAAATGGACATCATTCTTTTGACCATAGTGTGAATAGTGATTAGGAACATCAATCTTTTCAAGGTTATGGCTCATACCATGGTGATCCCAATTACTATCTGCATGCGCACAGGTCACACGAGCAAGAAAATAAGGAATATTATAGTACTAATTCCCCGTTGAATGATTTAATCAAACAGTTGAACCATGGTGCTATTTATGATTCTTCCATATCTTTAGAAGAGTCTCTCAAGCAGTTAACCTAGAGTACAAATATATTTGTTCTAGAAATGAATAAACAAACTGCACCAATAAGTAAACCTTTTATAGAGGAATCCCTCAAACTGATGGCTGAGACGAACGAAAATGAGGATAGTTATTCACATAATCAAGATGACGAGGTTAGAATTGGTAATACTACTTGTTTAGACGAGGTTCAATTATTTTCATATTATCATCAGCACAAATGTCCAACCTACCATCAAATACTTTTCTTTTCTTTTCCGAGAACAACTAAACTCACCACCATCATTCGGATACTAAGTCTCAAACCACCACCATCATTAGAAAGATAATTCTGATTTATTTTTGGAATTTCACATATTTCCGGTTTTGTAGATTTTCATATTTTCATTCCCTTCACATTCTATTAAGAACCACACGAGGGCATGGTGAATCTTAGAGCTGCACAAGAATCGGTGTAGGAAGTACACGAAACGAGGTTAAAAATTGGAACCGGTAGAGGGGTACAGGTACCTGGTTCTAAGAAATTCCCGGAGTTACCGAAACCAAAAAAACCGGATACTGATAGCTGTGGATTAGAATTATGATGGTCAATCTGAGCCATCCAATCTAGGTTTGGTAGAGAGAATATATTTCACTCTTTACCTTCTCTTTCTTCAACTTCTTCTTCGTTTCTTCCGACGATTCTTCTCCAAACCCACGAACTTCAATAGCAGCAACCACCACCTCTCCTCTACAGATCGAAGCTCTTTCTCTTTCAAGGTAATCTAGGGTTTCTCATTCTTCTTATTATCTTTCAAGTTTCAATTGATAGTTCATATCATATATAATCGAGTTCATCACTCTGTGAGAAGAAGGAACATATTTCCTTCAGAGGATTTCTGCAATTTTTAGGAAGTGGAAGGATGCTATATGGTAAGGGTTTGAGATTTGATAGGGTAGTCATGGCAACTACGGGAATAAAATTTCAATATGCCGGGTTTTACAAGAAAGGATTTGTCTTCTTTACATAACAGGGAGAGGTTTTTTCAACAGTTTTATTTATTTTCTTCTGTCTTTTACAATAGATTCTATTGAATGATCTGTTTTAGTTTTCAATTATATAGGCAAAACGCATTTTAGTTCATGTATATCCTGATTGGAGTATCAAAAGGATCAGACTTAGTTTTACTGATGATAAATCCTTCCACTGATCTCCAATTGAAGTGTCATGGTTTGTTACATAAAAATAATTGGTTTGAGACATTCTTAGTATGATCATCAAGATAAGTATGAAAATGAATATTCTGCCTTTACTTTGGCATTTTGGGTTACTGTCTTGGTCCATCCTTGCTGGCTTGTTTCAGTATTGTTTTTTTTTTTGGGCCATTTATAGAATGGTCACACTTTTTGTATTTCGGTCACAAAATGGTGACACTTTTGTAATTCGTTCACGGAACAGTCATACTTCCATCCGATTTAACACTTTTTGAATAAAACGGTGTTATCTTTTCGTAAAATACCCTCCTTCAAAATACCCTTTCCATTTAACTAATTAGTTGAAGAGGTGGTGGTGGTGGTGGTGGTGGAAGCTTAAGAATTCGGTGAACCCTTTCGGTGAATTCGGTGTAACGAACCTGAATGTGGTGTAACGATCCTGAATGCGGTGTAGCGGTGTGTAAGTGGCGGCACCACCACTTACTAATAGCACCACCATCAAAACAATTGCAATGAAGGCAAAATTTATAATTGTGTATGGAGGGATAAGTAGGGAGGACATATAGGTAATTTGATTGACATATTTAACTGTGAGTCATCACTTAACTCTCTTTTTAACGGAAGTGTGACCATTTTGTTGATAGTTTGTAACAATATGATGGTTTTGTGGATCGGGTCCTAATACTAGGAATGTTTTGTACATTTTCCTTTTTTTTGTTGCTTTTTATTTCTCTTTCTTGGCATTTTGAAGTTGTGCTGAAAACTTCTATTATAATATTACAGTTTGTTGTTGCTGTATGAATCATGGTGAGGATTGTAAGGAAACTACAGAATATGAATTTCACCAGAAGTTTTTCTACCAAGAAATCCAAGCCGGTGTTTTACACTAGGTGGCCTATCCCACCAATGAACATCATCCTCAAGTTCAATACAGATGCATCTGTGAAGGGTCATGGAAGTAAATGTGCGTTTGTAGCGAGGGTTCATGGAGGGAAGTATGCAGATGGCATCATGGGAGGAAAAAGTAGTCTTGGCAAATGGGTAATTGGGGGTTTCCGCCCTTTAGATAATAACACATCCATAGTTGCTAGCAAAATTCACGGAATCTTGTATGCTATGGAGGCGGGGGGAAAGATCATAGAAAAGCTACCTCAACCACTTCATTTGTGGATTGAAAGCGATGAGAAAGCTGTTGTTGGTGCTGCTAATGGAGAGAATGATATTAAATCTGAGTATCGGGATATGGTTACCGAAATTGTTCATAAGAAAGAAGAACTTGAAAAAAAATAATATTGTGTGTTTGTTCAGCTATATAAAAGGTGAAGCTAACAGTGTTGCACACCTGCTTGCAAGGTTGGACTCGAAGAAGGTGTTGGACATGCCTACTGTGGAGGATGTTCCCGAGGACATTAGGGATGAAGTTGTAAAAGTGCTCGAATCTGATTCCGTGGGGACTAAGTATCAAATTAAGGTATTTTTATCTTTTCCTCATTAATTTTTAAAGATTAGTTTAAAGTTGTTTGGGATCCATTGAAAATGGATTTTTTGTTTTGCATTACAGAAGAGAAGGTGAAACAAGTTCAAGGTACTGCTCATTGCCAATCTTGGAGATGCATTGACAGCTAGTAAGGAACACCAAAAAGTTTCATACTGTATTTATTTGGTTGCATGGGTTGGTTTAAAATTTGGTCAATCATTTTTAAAGCTGCTCTCTCTTTTATTTTTTTGGTCGTCAGAAATAGAATACATTTGATTTTCTTAAAGTTAGCCAGGTATGCTAGTACCAGAAATAGAATTCTGGTTTTGCAGAGTTTGAAAGATACAAGTTATATGATTTGTTTGTCTGTGATGCCCAAGTTATAAGGTAGGTTAGTTTTTATGGCATCTGATACGGGTTGAAAAGTGATGCAAAATGTTTGTGCTGCATGATGCGTCTAGTGGCTAATACATCGTTGTTTAGGTGTTCATAACTTTGTTAGCTGTTGTATCTGAACAGTACTGAATTGTTAGAAGCTATTATACCACAGCTTTCAACTTGCCAACTTTTTCTGCTGGTTTGGAATTCAGCATTCTACACTGTTGAGTTTTACCCCCTGTTAAAGGTTGGAGCTTTGGTTCTGTTGTAGTTTGCTTCTCTTTTATGTATGTAGGCAGGATGAAAAAGTTGAAAGTCTGTGTAGTGGCGGATGCATTGTGTACACTGCTTATGAGTTATGATATTACGATAGTTGGCAGTTTGTTTACGGCCTCCTCGCCTCATCTTGTAAATTGAAGAACATTTAGGTTTCTGGAAATTGGCTTCAAGATGTCTGCTAGTTGGCAGTTTGTTCATGGACTCCTGGCCTCACATTGTAAGTTGTCAAAACATATAGGTTTCTGGAAATTGTTTTCGGAATGGCTGAGTTTCCGGGACTCATCATTTACGGTGTCTTTTCATCTGAGCACCTGTAGGCTTCTTGGTCCTTCTTTGGACTCAATACTTTATATCATTCTCTTCTTTATAGTAACCAAGCCTGATTCGAATTAGTTGTTTGTGTGTTGTTCTTAGGTAACTTTTCATTGGTTCTCCACACCTTCACACCTTACTATTAATTCACACCAGTGCATTTGGGTACTACTCCTCACTAGTGGCAGATGTCTTGTTGGTTTTTAACCTTGGTGACTGTTGTTTCAATTACGAATCTTGCCTTTGTTCGAAGAAATCAATCAATCCCCTGCAGATGTACCCTGGACGATCTATTAAAAGACTAAATAATATACACTACCTAATAAATGAGCTGTAATTACAAGACTGCAGTGGAAACAGGAGATTACAAAGTACAAAGATCCTTGAGCTTTTAAAACAGGAACTTGGAACTTGCTACAAAAAACAAAAGGTTATTAGGAAACCAACAATAAGCAAGAACCAAGCATTATAGCGTTGCACAAGGACTTGGAAAAAACATGACAGGGACCTGAGCTGACTTACTAATGCAGAACTAACACTATTTCAAAGCAAATGGCCAAGCAATTCAAAAATTGTAGACAAGGAAAACAAGTCTACCGGCCCAAACCAAGGGTTTAGCAGACAATCAAAAGGGGTAACGTATTGAGATTTACGGTTCTAGGGAAACCATTCTGTTTTTGCTGCCTCCTCCAAAGCATGAATTCTGGCATGAGCACACATCTCTCTTCTGTTACCCACATCTGTAGGTGAGTTACACCAACATATTCCTCCAGTTTTAAATCTGCAGAAGAATAAGCCTGCAACTAATTCTTCGTTGCAAAAATGATCCCTCGATTTCATGAAATCAGCACTTGGAAGCACAAAATGACCATCTTTATCCCGTGAATTTGTAGGATCTCCAACTACCAGAGCAGCAGTCCAGCTGATCTCTGTGGTGCTGAGTAAGTTACCGAGAGACCATTTCTCGTCTGCATTGATAAACAAGCAACTTCAGGTTAGTAAAAGCGACTGTTAAGAGAAATTTAAAAAAAAAACAGTTATCGCCCCTTCAAATACGTGGCTAGAAACAACCTCCCCATCCCTCAGTTGCTATTGCAATTCCATAAAGAACGAGGAAGGAAGCACTGAAAGTTTAAAGCAGAACCTGGACCTCACATACAACATAAAGATTAAATGACTCATTATTCTTTTGGTGCGAAGGAAACTTAGTGAAAATGGTGAACCAGGAAATGCAATTCCAAAGCACACCTAAAATTCATCAAAAAATAAGCACAAACAGAACTTTAAAGAATAGAGTCATGGAGAAGTGGTGAAGTCTGGTGTGCACCTCACAGCCAGAACTTTAAAACGTAGTTGTCCCCAATATGTGATTGTAGAACCAAGCTGAAAGTCCATCTACTTGCTAACCTGTAATAACAACACAGTATAGGATTATTAAAATAAAATTACTCATTAACAGATATATACACGAGATGCAAGATTTGGAGCAAAATGGATACCGAAGCATTTGTAATGCGATGAAATGCCAATAAAATGATATAGAAATGCACACTATTAGGCACCTATCACAGACACAAACCTGCATTTTACTCATCAACAATAACAAATAAAAAAATCAAGACTAACCCGAGAAAGTTCCTTCCTTCATGTTTTAGTTTAACTAGTGGCAGTAGTTGTTTTGAGATGTTAGTCGTTGAGTTTAGTGGTCAGAGTAATGGTAGTTACAAATGGTCAAGTAATTGTGAAAGTGCGGAGTTCTCTATGTTGTATAAATAGAGTCTATTATTCTCTATGCAAAAGTTAATGAAAATGTAGCAGTTTCAGGATCTCTGTGTTTCTCCCTCTCTGCTCTCCTCTATACCTGTCATTTTTAACATGGTATCAGAGCTAGGGTAGAGAGGGTTCTTAGAGAGTGTAGAAAATATAACTACTGATTAGTTTCCGCAAGTGAAATGTTGTGTGGTTTGGCTCAATCGTCAAATGAAGCTGCATTGCGTACTTTGATGGAGAAAGAAGTAGAATCCAGCATGAAATGATCTCAAGGTGTTGACTGCAAAAGGTTTTGCTTTAAAACCCACTTTGAATAATTCTGTTTTTGGTGATAACTTTCTGACGTTCTTGCAATATCCATAGGCATAGAGTATTTTAATAGACTTACTTCAACCCATTCAAGCATTAATTATGTATTTGATATTGCAAACAGTTTTGGGAAAAATCCCAAATTTAAATGTAAAACCCTAGTTTTGCTGTGCTCAAAACAATTTCAACTCAAGGATGAAATCATAACAAAATACCCGTTCAACCAACTCGTTAAGTGCAATAGCTCAAACCCATCAGTTGACAAGAATCACTTGTTCAGGTGGATAACGATAATGACTACTTCAAACATTTTCCAAATTGAAGAAAATGAAGGAAATTTCTCCACCTTGTTTACAACCAACATCAACAACATAAGTTGACTCAACGAAGTTCGCACGTCCACAGGGTTCATTCAAGCAAAATTTCTGTCTAGTTCCTCATATTTTTAGTTGCCAGAAAAAGAAAAAGAAGACAGATGGAAAAATAAAAAAAAAAGAGGAAAAACATTAGAAGAAGAAGAATCCCCCTTCCCTCCCCTTTCTTTCCCTTTCTGTTTTAGTACCAATAAAGTACTCAGAAGGAAAAAGTTTGGAGTGTCATGCCATCGCATCTCTAGCATATAAAAGTCAGCTCGAAATAAAAATTGATTAAGCTGGAAATACAAGTTAATTGTAAAACATCCTTAATAATACCCTTAGAGAAAAAATTAAAACGATCGGTTAATTGCAAAACAATACATGTATTCTTAAGAGGCCTAAATTCAGACATTCATAAATAGATGCAGGCATAACATTAACGGATGTTCCTAAGTCTAGCATGGCTTTTTCAAGTGTAAAGTTACCGATCTTAATGAAAACATCAAAACTACCGGGATCTTTACATTTGAGTGGAAGTTTCTTTTGCAAGTTTGCCGAAGTATTCACTCCCACACTCATTACCTCATTACCGTGAGTCTTTGTTTGTTGGTACATAAGTCCTTCAAACACCTTGCATATTTGGAAACTTGATTGATAGCATCCATAAGAGGGATGTTCACTTGTATCTTCTTGAAATATCTGAATTCTCCTTGTCTTGTTCCGCCTTCTTGGAAACCTGCAAAAGAAAGGTAAATGAGGAATATGAGTTTTGGTTTTGGATTTAAGTACCTCATGAGTTTGAGGAAAATCCAAATTTCTCCCTTCAAAACTGGATATTTTCGGGTTACCGTATCGCCCGCTTCATTAATTTCAGCTTGCGCAAGTTGTGTACCACTTCTCAATGTGACAACACTGATACTATTTCTTGGGTTAACAAAAGATTGATAACGGAGTTTCACACTATTTTGTACCTTCAATTGATTCAACTCATTATCCATCAAACTCATTTGTGTTTCCAAGTCCTTGATAGCACTCTTGGTTTTATGCTGACTTTGGAATATAGATGTAATTCCTTCCATCATGGTGTTGAGTTTCTCATCAAGATTAGAATTCTGATTTTGAGTTTATTGTTGTTGGAACCCACTTAGACGATTGAACATAGGTTGTTGAACCGAAGCTTGCTTGTTCGCGTAACTGAAGTTGGGGTGATCTCTCAATCCAAGATTATAAATGTTGGAATGGGGATCATACCTTATTTACTGATTTGGAAGATAACATTGCTTGTTCCAACTTTTCGTAACATGATGGTAGAATAACGACAACCATATTTTGTATCATCCTCCCCATACTACCCATTCTCTCTTCAATATGTGATTTTAGTAACTTCATTAACCCGCCTAATCATTGGATCTCCTCTTATATAGAAGAGCTGCATGTTTGTTGTTTAATGGCCGCATCGAAGAGATATCGATCTTAAGGAATCATGCCTTTGTAGAAGTTCTGAATAAGCAGCTGATCACTATATTGATGGTGTAGACAGCTTGATAGCAATTTCTTGTACCTTTATCAATACTCGTAGAGAGATTCACCTGAAATATATTTAATCCCACTAATTTTCTTACAAATTGCTAAAGATTTTGAGGAAGGAAAATACTTTTTTAGGAATTTATGCTTCATCTCGATCCATGTTGTAACACTCCCAGCTGGTAAATTATAAAACCATTCTTCCGCAAAATCAATCAAAGAGAATGAAAAAGCTGTTAGTAAAGCTCTCTCTGAATTTGTCCCAGCTGGCCTAAGACTCTTCTACCTATGTTGAAATAGTTGCAAATAACAGTTAGCATCATCCCCTGCAAACCTCTTAAACTTTGGTAACCAGTGTATCATTTGATATTTGAGCTTAATTGAATCGTCTAAGTTGATGCAAAGTTCTTGTTGATCTAACGATGGTGATGTTAGATCCTTGATTGTCCTTATAACCGATGGAGGATCCATTTTACCGCTCATCTCTTCTCGTTCTTCCTCTTTGTCCGAATATGAAATTCACTTGGTGAAGAATTAGGAGGAAGCAGAGTGTTCACCGCTCGTACATAGTCTTTTAGTAAAGTGCCTGATCGAAGACGTATACCAATGAGACTTGGTTTGCCTTCTTTAAGCATTCACAAAAGAGATCGTACCTGGATTTTTTTTTATAGAATAAACTAAGTTAAAAAACTGAAATAAGAAATTGAATGCAAAATAACAATCCACTGCCTCCCCGACAGCAGGCAAAAATTTGATGCGTCGTACCACATCAAAATTATAATAATTTTCTCACTTTCAAAAGATATAGTTTAAGTACAATAGTAAGAAAGATTCATTCCATGGGAAGGTATTGTTGTTATCCGATTTCAATTTTTTAAGTAACAAAAGAGAGAATTTGGTTTTAGAATTGTTCAAAGTAAAACAATAAATAAGACTCGGTAAAAAGAAAGCAAAGCAAATGTTTTGAAAGTAATCAATATGATGAATAGGGATTGTATCATTCAAAAACATATATTCATATCAATAATTAGAATTGGTAATTTAATCTCTCTTTTATCAAAAACCCTAAGATACCTTGATCGCAAGAATATCCCGCTAATTTTCAAGTTCGTCACATATACATTAAAAGATGCAAGAGTGAATTCTACTTTGAGAACAACCTAACGTGTAGAAAAATTAATTAAGTTTAATTCCCAGCGAGCATTACGTTTTGTGAAATTAGGCTAATCAATATAGTTGAACATGGAAAACGCACTAATTCAATTTAACAAAAGTTATGATTCATATGTAATTGCTATGATGTATCACTACAAGAAACAATCACACTTATGCTACTTGAAATCATAATTTGACAACTTTTACGTATTAAAAACCCTAATTTAGCTTTAGATGTAAAGGCAAACACAATTGAATCCGGACTCAACTAAACAAACATTCAAGTCATATGGAAATATTAACAATGAGTCATAAACGACAAAACAGAGACAAAGCTAATTCATTGAATGAATATCATGTTTGAGAAATCAACTTAAAACCCTTAACCAATAAATAAGTATTTAGCTACTCATAGATACGAAATTCGCAAAATTTAATTAAGTTAAAGAAGATGAGAAACAAAGCAAACCCTAGATGTGTGAAAGAGAATAATATCCTTAGCTCAAACTACCATGAGTGGAGGAAAAATTGGTTTCTCAGAAAGATACATGTATACAACAACCTAATATATATTGAGCTCTATGCTATCATAAATTGGCATATATGAAAGACAAGATGTCTCCTAGTTTTTCAAAAGAAAAAAGAAACCCCATCTGAAACAGCTAGAGGCATTATCCATCATATGAACACAATATTGGCAGACCATGATAAATATAAAGCTAATTAGTGCCATGTCTCTTACAGTGAAAATCAAGCCAGATAGTTACATATCCAATACAATCTTTATTGGGAAAAACAGGATTTCTATACCACAAATAAACATTGCTATATTCATACCTACAAATGACAGTGAGATAATAGGTTTTATCTTAATTCTTACCGACTTTGCAGGGCACTATAAAGGAGCAAAAGAAATTCTCGTCTCCTTCACCAACAAAGGAGATCTGATTAGGGTTGTAGCAGCAACAACTCTTCAATGGGCGGCGGATTATGGCTTAAAAATGGAGTTTGAAAGTGATAAAGAAAAAATCCTGCACCTCTTGATTGAAGAACATGCTGCTGTAATTGGAGGAAGATTCATAAATACAACAAATCGTCATGAAAATGTAACTTTTAATTAGGAAATATTTTGAAATCACAAAATTAAACATTATAAGTTATGCAACTAATAGGGTAGCCACAAACCTTGCGATCTTGTGTGGTAGATCTCATAGACATCAGAACTGGCTTGGAAATAACCTAAGCTCTCTTTTCTTTTGTGTGAGCAATTTTTAATTGAATTACAGTGTTATCAAGACTCCATAAGACTTGCCTATTAAGCCTCAAGACCAAAGACCCTGACCAAGTATTCTGTCAAAGTCTGTAGCCTACAATAATGGCGTGTAATCTCTTTAGGTTGTTAAGTATATTGTAACAAATTGAGATATAAATTGACTATAAATATATATGCTATCTACACGATTAATGTGTGGAAGCATTCACCAGAAAATCCTTTTCTAACTTGGTATCAGAAGGGTTTGATCCCTTCGCTTTCCGCAGTTACAATCAGAACCAACCAGGCCATCTTCTGCAACAAAACCAGAAACACACAAAAAAATCCATCTATGGCAGACACCACAAATACCCTCAGACAGGTCCAGATTCATCATTCAGTAACATTAAAACATACATAAACTAATCATATTCTGTGGAAAGCACAGTTCGAACCCATCCTAAAGGGGTATGACCTCAATGGATTTGTGGATGGAACCAAACCAGTTCCTGCAAAAACATTACCAAACAGTGATGATGTTAATCCCGAGTTCACAGCATATGAACATCAGGACTCTTTAATTGTTGTATGGTTGAATTCAACGTTAACTCCAGAAATTCTCAGCAATGTAGCCCATCTCACATCTGCAAAAGAGGTTTGGGATAAAATCGAATCGGAGTATGCACCTAAGACGTTTCATCATCAGATGAATCTAAAGAAACAACTTCACTGCATGTCCAAAGGTAACAAAACACTCAAAACCTATTTGAATGATGTTAAATCCTTATTTGCTCAATTAGCAGAGTCTGGCTGCGCTGTTACCACAAATGAAAAAAAACAAGCCATTAGTAATGGCCTCAATCAGAGTTATGATACCATTGTCACAGCGTTAAGCACTGTAGATGACATGGATATCGACTCCTTCTACTCTGATCTAGTTACCTTTGAGATGCGTCAAGAGCAGCAGTTATCATTATTACAGACCCCAGTTGCAAATGTGGCTGTAACCCACACAGGGTCATCCATCAGAGGAGATCCAAGGAGATTTAACAATCAGGGGTATCAGTATAACAACAAATCATCAAACAATCGATCGCAGCAGTATCAACGCAATCAACAGATTGTAGAGAAGTTCCACATTTGTAAGAAGAAAGGACATCTGGGAGACAGATGTTGGTTCCGTTATGAGAAATCTAGTAACAACTCCAATCGTTCTCCTGCTTCCTATGGTACCTTCCCTGGTGGTCATCTAAACAATGAATGGGTGACAGACACAAGAGCAACTCACCACCTTACAACTGACATGCGCAACTTGTCCATTCCCCATGAATACCATGGTACTGAGCAAGTTCATGTGGGAAATGGTAATGCACTGGATATTTCCAACGTTGGTAATGGTTCCTTTACACTAAACTCACGTATTTTTTCGTTGAACAATATCTATCATGTTTCTCAGATTAAAACTAATCTCCTATCAGTTTCACAATTTTGTAAAGACAACAATGTCTTTTTTGAGTTTCACTCTGGTTTTTTTGTTGTAAAGGACAAGCGCACGAGGAGCCTGCTGCTAAAAGAGATCAATAAAAATGGGTTGTATGTGTTTGATGGAGTCAGTTTGCCAAAGTGTTCAATAAAACCAACCGCAATGGTTTCCTCAACTCTTCCAACATGGCATCAACGTTTAGGTCATCCTATGCTTAGCACTGTGTCGAAAATTTGTCATCAGTTTTCCCTTCCAGTTAGCAATAAAAAATTTGAGTTATGTCACTCTTGCCATGTGAGTAAAAGCAAGAAGTTATCTTTCTCACTTAGTAACACTGCTTATAATAAACCTTTGAGCTTAGATGTCTCAGATATTTGGGTCTCTCCATCATTGTCAAGAACTGGCTTTCGCTATTATATCTTGTTTATGGATGTATTCTCACATTATACATGGATTTTTCCGCTAGTACAGCGTTTTGATGCATTGCAAACATTTATTCTATTTAGGAAGCAATTTGAAAACCTTACAGACAATAAAATAAAAAAATTCCAGTCAGATAATGCTTTAGAATACAAGAAGTTCACTTCTTATCTAAATGACTCAGGCATCCAACATCGTTTTTCATGTCCTCACACGTCTCCTCAAAATGGATTGGCTGAGCGTCGAATCAGACATGTCACAGAGTCTGGTTTGGCTCTACTTTTTCATGCACATATGCCTAAATCATTCTGGGAAGATGCCTTTATTACTGCATGCTATCTCATTAACAGACTGCCAAAATCACGGTCAGATTCAAAAACTCCACTTGAACTTTTATTCAACAGGCCACCAAATCATTCCTTTCTCAAGGTCTTTGGATGCTTGGCATATCCTTGCTTAAGGCAATATAACAGTGACAAACTAGAACCTAGGTCACTTCCTTGTGTCTTTATAGGTTACAGTAATGCTCATAAGGGTTACATGTGCTTACACAGAGAAACAAACATGATATATACTTCTAGGCATGTTAGATTTGAGGAAAACACATTCCCATTTTTATCCCTCAAGCAGCAGTCACCGATGCCAAATCCAGGTATAGTGCATTCTAGCACGGGTATTTTCTTTGAGCATCCTTTTCGCAATAGTAGTGGGTCTGTCCAACAGGGTGCCTACCATCAACAAGTGCCTGCTCAGCAAATTCCAGAAGTTGCACCAATTCAGGCTACATCCTCTGTCTCTGCTGATACACCTGACATGGAGCTGGATTCATCATCGACTGCTGCATCTCACTCCAATCCATCTTCACCTAATGAATCCACATTGCCAATTACAACTGCTCTTGCTTCTGAGGAAGACCACAGTGGAGGCCATGTGCACCCAATGATGACACGAGCGAAATCTGGCATCCACAAGCCAATTCAAAAGCTCTGTCTCATTTCCTCCAAACATACCTTGCCTGATGCAGCCTTCATGGAACCTACCTGCTTTTCTGCTGCACATAAATATCCAGATTGGAGGGAGGCAATGGATGTTCAGATTAATGCACTGATTCGGAATGGGACTTACTCTCTTGTCAAATATGAGCAAGGTATGAATGTTGTGGGATCCAAATGGGTTTACAGAATCAAATAGAACCCAGATGGTTCGATCAACAAAAGGAAAGCCCGTCTGGTGGCCAAAGGTTACAGCCAACAACAGGGGATCGATTATGGTGAAACTTTTTCCCCAGTGGTTAAACCATGCACCATCCGTCTTGTGCTATCTATTGTAGTTATGCACCACTGGCCAATCAAGCAGTTGGATGTGGAAAATGCGTTTTTGCATGGAACATTGGAGGAGGATGTATACATGCAGCAGCCTCAGGGATATGTAGATGAAAATTATCCCACGCATGTATGCAAGTTGCACAAATCTCTTTATGGCCTCAAACAGGCGCCTAGGGCCTGGTTTTCGAAGCTCAGAACTTATCGGCTTCAAGGGGTCTATTGCAGACAGCTCACTATTTATTCGCCAATCATCACGGTCAACTCTATATGTTCTGGTTTATGTAGATGACATAATAGTTACGGGATTCCATGCAGATGAAATATCTTCATTAATTGTTGATCTCAGTGCATTCTTTGCACTGAAAGATTTGGGTGATTTATCATTCTTTCTGGGGGTAGAAGTGCTCAGGCATGGAGATGAGCTGATTCTCACCCAACGTAAGTATGTCACAGATCTTCTTCGGAAGACAAAGATGGATGGGGTTAAACCAGTGAACACACCATTGGCTGCAAATGTTAAAATCCAGAAGCAAGGTACCAGTAAATTTCATGACTCGAGTTTATATCGCAGCGTTGTGGGTGCGCTGCAGTATTTGCACTTGACAAGACCGGACATCTCAGTTACGGTCAACAAGGTCTGTCAGTATATGCATGACCCTTATGAGGAGCATTGGGAACTGGTGAAACGAATCATTCGATATCTCAAAAACACAGTTGATTATGGACTGCATCTCCGACCATCAAGTGATATTTCCTTACAAGCCTATTCTGATGCGGATCGGGCTGGCTGTCTTGATGACAGACGCTTTACCAGTGGATACTGTGTCTATTTTGGGGGAAACCTGGTTTCCTGGAGTGCAAGAAAGCAGAAGACGGTCTCCAAGTCCAGCACATAAGCAGAATACCGTGGCATTGCTATTGCCACTTCGGAGATAATCTGGATCCAATCGTTACTTCAAGAACTTGGTGTTCAAACCTCGCCACCTATACTTTGGTGTGACAATTTGGGAGCAACGTATTTAACCTCTAATCCTTTGTTTCATGCTCGTACCAAGCACATAGAGATAGACTACCACTTTGTTCGTGAGCGTGTAGCATCCAAGCAACTTCAAGTCAGGTTCATCAGTTCCAGAGCAGACAGCAGACATCTTCACTAAGGGGTTACTGGCGCCAAGGTTTCATTTACTAAGAAGCAAGTTGCAACTTCGCGAGCTACGGTACAACTTGAGGGGGAGTGTTAGCAAGACTCCATAAGACTTGCCTATTAAGCCTCAAGACCAAAGACCCTGACCAAGTATTCTGTCAAAGTCTGTAGCCTACAATAATGGCGTGTAATCTCTTTAGGTTGTTAAGTATATTATAACAGATTGAGATATACATTGCCTATAAATATATCTTCTATCTACACGATTAATGTGTGGAAGCATTCACCAGAAAATCCTTTTCTAACTTACAATATTAAGCCTTATCCTTATTATATCACTAGTGTAAATGATGGGGTGACCAATCCTGGGATAGTTTAATCCATTGGTTGTATTTCCTATTTTCGGATAAGAAAAAAGGATTTAATATTATATTAAATTGGGCGTTTGTATATTTTTGTAGTGCTTTAGCAGATTCTGATTCTGTCCTTGTACGAAAAATGAATGTTTTGGTGTCATGGTGCACTGATAAACACATAATAGCAACACAATTATACCCATAATTACATTAGTTGGGTCTCTTTTAATTTGCTTATAAGACTATTTTAGGCAATTTACAGGAAATACAAACAAATCCGATTACCAAGAAAATAAACGGTTAAACGAACAACTAAATGATCGTTTGTGTCAAAATTCATCAAATACGGTTGGCCTGGTATTTCTATATATCAGCGGCCACTGAAGTTACTCACGACACCAAATGGAGACGGAGCTTAATGGATGTGGGCTGTCATCTCACCCATCTAACGGTGCACCATGACCATTCTACTGCCAAAAAAATGAAGCAGAATTTGTTATGTCACTATGCGACGTAAGCATGTGAAATGAAAGTGGGACCTGGTGCTGTGACACAAGCAGGCAGATGGAGTTGCACTTCTTCTCTCGAAATCAGATTCACCAAGGATTGGTAAATGGAAGCACCAGCACTTGAAGGGTTTCTAGATCGATGGCGTTAAGTGGTTTTGTTGGTTGACACAATAGCCGATAGAGATGGGTTTTGATGTAAACTGAAACTCGGTTCATGCGAGACGAGTAGATAGCTGCTGGCAGTGGTGGTTGTTGGTACAGAATATGGAATTGTGTTGGAAGAGAAATGGTTCCAGTTGAGATAGCTGCTGGCAGAAATGGGTTGACTTCAATTGAAGCAATGGCGTTGGATTAGCAGAGATGTGTTGGTCGAATGGATTTTTGGATTTGCTGTTGTGACTGAAATTGGGTATAACCCATTTGCAGAAGGAAATGGCGAATGAGCTATAAGAGGAACCTATTACAACCAGCTTAAGTACACCAGAGGACACACTGAAGTTGTGCCTCAGTTGTTCGTGAGAAGGCCTGAGACAGAATTGGCAGTGAACAAGGTTCATGAGTTGGCTGCTTCACATCTGATACAGAGAGTTGAAAGTGATTTGATGCTGCTGGTTTTCCGTGGGATTGATGGCTGAAGCAATGGAGATGCAGGTGATGATTGAATGGGTTTGAAATTTGAGATGGTGTATCGATCAGTTGAGATGGGTTTTGTATGGTGGCTGGTATAAAGCTCAGATGTGAATCGAGTGGAAATGAAGGATGTCTGGCTGGTACAAGTCTCATGAGAAGAAAGGGAGATGAAGCAGCATCAGTTCAGCATATAGGCTGAATCCTGTTCAGCTGAAACGTTGGTTGCAGGCAGTGGTTTTTGTGGTTGGTGATTACTGTGACTTCGTTGTTCGGACTCAAATTGGTGTTGTACTGGCTATTGACGATGATAATTATGTGCAGAGGAGTATGGGACTGAATTTAGGAGTTTGCAGTTGATTGAATGGCTTGGATATCCAGTCACTGGAGTTATTGGTAGTGGATTTATCTATAGGTTGGCGAAACTGGAACGGAGAAATGTTGGTGATACGAAATGTCTGGGGTTGCTGCTACTAGAGAAAGGAAGGTGGTGCACATGTCTCGATGGTCCAGTAATAGAGATTGGTGCCCAAATTGCAGTTGGTTATGCTGGACAGTGATGAGGGTGCTGTTGTGTTCAAGGTAAGAGATCCAAGCAGCGGCTGTTGTTACCAAGTCTTCACAGTGTTGGTCTGCAGAACGGGTGTGGCAGCAACGATGGAGATGGAGCTGTACTTCCGAGAGGGTCTGAGACGAAAAGAGGTGCTGCAGTTATCAATGTCGTGATTGTTCTGAATTCATGGTAGGTTACCTAATTGTGGGATTGTTGTAAACGGGAGCAGTTTCCGAGAGAGGAAATTTCTGAAGTAGAAACTGGTGGTGCTCGATGATTCAAATTAGTGCTGCTGCCATCGGCTCGTGGCTGTGTACGAGAAGATTAGGAAACTAGCTCGATGCTGTTGTGGTTGGAAGTGAGTGGAGCTGTAGATGGAGAGTTGTTGCAGGCAGTGGCAATGAGTAGTTGCAGATGGTGATGGAGATGGAATCGATTGAAGCTAGTGGTGATCAAACTCAGGCATGATGGTTTTCGTTGTCAGTTATTGGTATCTCCATTAACGACCAATTGGCAGCAACAACAGTAGAAAGTGGGGGTTGAAATTCAGTTCTTGCCGTTCAAACAACTGAAGAATGGATGAGATTGAGGTGGTCTGTATGTTAGCTGTGGATGTCAGAGACAGGAACTAAGAAGCTGGTGTAGTGGCCTGAACTGCAACCGTAGGAGGAAGGTCAGGGAATGTCGACTAGAGTTTGTGGTTAGATTCTCGCTAGGAAACCATGAAGGGTGTTGAGATTATTAGTCCCACATTGTTTGGGCAATCTAAGATCCTGCGATTTATAATCTTATGGGCCTCTCCACTTATTGCCAATTGGTTTTGAGTTGGATGCCCGCAGACTTTAACTTGGTATCAGAGCAGGCAATTTGCGACGAGTCTTTAGACCGCGCCTTTACTCCGCGTCACCCGATTTATTGTCTACGTGTAAGACCCTACGAGGCTACACGTGAGGGGGCGTGTTGAGATTATTAGTCCCACATTGTTTGGGCAATCTAAGATCCTGCGATTTATAATCCTATGGGCCTCTCCACTTATTGCCAATTGGTTTTGAGTTGGATGCCCGTATTCTAACAAAGGGAGTAGAGAGTAGGTGGAGTGGTGCTTTGGCCGGATTTGGGAAGAGTCTGGGTATCGGTGTTAGAATTGGGCTGGGCCTTGGAAACTACCTGCTAGGTCCAGATTGGACTGCTCGCAAAACCTATATGGAGGAGGAGACCGCGACAGAGCCGTAAACAGTGAGAGGGTTTGAAGATGGGAAACTTATGCTCAGGCCTCACCCATGGATAACTCATAATATGAGGTCCTTAATTAAAAGAAGTTTAAATCTAGGCCCCAAATTATTAAAAGATCTTGATACCCTTATGTATACTGTCAAGCCCATAAATTAAATAAAATTTAAATTTAGGCCCGAAATTATTAAAGTACAGTGCGAATGTGTAAATAGAAGTTACACATGCATATGGCATGTGTAACCAGAAGTTACACATCCTTATGACATGTGTAATGCAAAGTTACACTTGTATATATATGCAAAAAATAGACATCAAAAAGAAAAACACAAAAAAAATACAATTATTACTTTAATATTCATTTACAATAATTTCTTAGCATGTGTAACTAGAAGTTACACACGCATCTGTTTAGTGTAATTGAGAGTTACATGTGTCTATCTAGTGTAACTAAGAGTTACACATGCATCTGACTTGTGTATTCAGCGTCAACTCCAGTTCCAGCGAGACCATTACCACGTTTAAGCAATTAGCTTTTATGAAGTTATCTGAAACCTGAAATATAACAACAAGTAATCAGTATTTATACGATTAAAATGAACAGTACATACAACAATGTATATTTCAGTTTCACAAGCATCTGACTAGTGTAGCTAGCAGTTATACATGCATCTGAATTGTGTAACTGAGAGTTACACATGCATATAACATGTGTAACTAGGAGATACACATGCATCTGGCTTGTGTAACTATCAGTTACACATGCATATGACTAGTGTAACTAGGAGTTACAGCTGCATATGGAATATGTCATTTATCATGAACTTGCAGGCCTAAATTACCTAAAGCAAAGCATGTGTAAGTAAAGGTTACACATATAATTAACATGTGTAACTAGAAGTTACACATCTAGTTAGCATGTGTAACTAAAAATTACACATCTATTTAGCTTGTGTAACTAAAAATTATACATCCATACCAAAACACATCTATTCCATTACCACTGTCTTAACTGCAGCTGCACCAGTACCTGTAATGTTAACTCCTAACATGCATCTATATGAGCATCATTAACTCAAACCATTATGATTCTTCAACCAATGCATACCTGAGCTATATCACAGCAATAACAACACCAGTTCATTCCAAACCAACGCCAAATCTGCATCTGTACCACTTCACACCCCTACAGCTCTCTGTGAACTTTCATGCTCTGAAATCAACACCTCCATAACCTGTAATATATATCATATGCAGAAAGCAATAGATACAAATGTGTGTTAAAGATACAAATGCTACAACTATTTACAAATACACATGCAACATGATATATATGTGTAACTTCAAGTTACACATGCTAAAAATACAACATGATATATATATGTGTAACCTCAAGTTACACATGCTGTAACAAAAAACATCATATCTACATCATCAATTTGAAGTTGTTCTTCTGAAACAACATTGTTTCTTCATCCTCTTCTCAGTATCAAACAAAAAACTCACAACAAATTCACAAAAAACAAACAGAAAAATACAAATTCAATGCTAAAAATACAACAGTATATATATGCGTAACCTCAAGTTACACATACTGTAACAAAAACCAACATATCTACGTCAATTTGAAGTTGTTCTTCTGAAACAAAATTGTTTCTTCATCCTCCTCTCAGTATCAACAAAACATAAACAACAAATTTACAACAAATTCTCGGATCGGACATGCAAGAACAACAAATAATCGAAAAAAAATTGAAAAAAAATTGAAATCAAACCTTATCTTTCAAATAGTTTCTGATCAAGTGTTGATGACGATTTTCTTGATATCTTCTAATCGATTTAGAGCAAGCTTTCACAGAAAGTTGTTGCGTTCTTCTCCGATCTGAATAGATTGAATAAAAACAAACATAAAAACCTAATCAAACTAATAAAACAAATCAAATAATGACGAAAACCTAACATGCAATAGCTTTCTAACCAGTTAATGCCTAGATTCAAAATGAAAAATCAGTACAATCCGTTGATTGAGCCTACTTCGTTGATTAGTTGTTAAATCTATTGAATCAAATTGATTCAGATCCACAAAATCAATGGAATCAGAAGAAGAAGAAACACAAACAAAATCGTTAGAGCTCTGAAATTGAAAAGATAAAAACCAAATGATCTTATCTTCAGATGCAGTTGATCTTTTTTGATTGTAATCGCATCAAACAAATCTTCTTATCCAAAACTTCTTCATCGTTGTTGCACAAGAAGATCTAATAGGAGAAGATGAAAATTAATCTGAGAAAAACCCTAGAATTTGTTTTCTCTGCAACCGAGAAAGAGAGAGATGAGAGAGAAACAAAATTGAGAAATGAAAAATATCTTATATATTCCTCTTGTATATATACTAAAGGGTAATGTTGCCATTACTAAAATTCGGAATAATTAATTATGGGTCAGATATGAAGAAAAATTGATATTTTGGGCCTAGTAGTAGCATTTTATGAAAGTATGGAGTTGACAATGAAGGATCCATTTAGTGGGGCTTGAAAATATAGAACCCATTTAATTGGGTGATTCTAGTATTTTTCACTTTGAAGATTAATTTCTCCCATTTTCGTTCTTGCTTAGCTAGTTTTTATTTTGATATTTTTATGGCTTTTGAGAAAGCCATGGCTATCTTGAGTCATGTTAGGGTTTAGATAAAAAGCCATATTTGATTGTATAAACCCCACAATAATATTTCTAATGATGATTTGATTGGCTAGTAATTTCATTTCATATAACTTGGTATTTAATCGTTTATGTAATTTTTTTGATTATTTATATTTTTCAATTGATATTTCGTGCTTTGGTTATATTCCTTGACGTGATATGTTTTAGAATCACTACCCATAAAGCGAAGGAAGTTATAGCAGAGAAACAATACTTTAGAATTTAACATATCATCTTCCGAGACATGAGATTGATTTCGATATTTTTCTTGAGTAATAAATAGAAATTAGTAGAGTTTTATGTGATTGAATTGGTGGAAATCGAAAATCCTAATAACTCATTCCCATTTTGTTTATTGTTAAGAATTATTTGTTATTTCGTTTTGCTCTGAATTTCTAAAAGACTATTAAAACATTGTCTTGTTACTTAGTTTGTTTTTGATATTAGTTTGTAATAGTATTTTCACACTCCTCATTTGAATTACTTATATTTGGCATTGTCAACTAGTTAGACAATGTACACTTAATACTTTGTAATACTTAAGGTATTTTTATTTTCCCAACCTACGAGGCATATACGTGAATATTAGCTAGATAGGGTCCCTGGCCTCGTCCACCTTCTTTTGTATCATCTGACTAACGTGATGAGATAGAGTACTCTTTCCCAAATAAATCATGAAAATCTCAAAATTAGGTTAGTTATTTCTTGAACTGATCAAACTGTGTATTGTGATGTATGCATGTTGCCTTTCTTTTGAAACTTGTAACAATTTAACTTTTGCCATCAAATCAATGCCACAATTCATTTTTATTTTCTGTTAAAAAGTTGAATTCTTGAACCAACATTCTGATAATAATGAAAAATAAAAAGAAATCACATTTTTCTCTAATCTATTTGAATACATGTTTGATCAGGTAAGCATCAATCAAGGTTTTCAGATAAAAATCTAGCAATATAGTGAGACAAAGGATTGCAAGATCTGCTACTGAAAATAGGTTAAGAAAAAGTGTTTACCCTAAAAAAAATAATTAGAAAAAATTGTTTTCAGTGTGAAAGTGGTTTGTACACGTCAGAGAAGACAGATGCGAAAACAAATCACCAGTATGCAGACTAAAGAGATAGCGAAAAGTCAAACACCTAGTCAAAATTAGTCAACCCAAATCCGTTCTCAATTATTTTGATCTGATCTGTTTTTAATTTGTTCAATCATCAGCTTTTAATTCTTGTCTGAATCTTTCTGTATGATAACTCGTTTTGGTTTTTGAATTTATTGTAAAATTCTCTCTGTTTTTGATACCCTAGTTTTTATTTTTCTTTTTCTCCCTTTCTTCGTGTCGATCTCTGGTTCTAATTGATCTGTTTTTCCCTTTAATGGCAGATTAATCTTCTCCTTTATCTGTTGCCACGCATGGGGTTGCATTATTGTCCCATCAATTATCTGGGTTTCTCAATGGTTGGCAGTATCAAAGTTGGCATCTTCAAAAGTTGGCCTTATCTAACAGTGGTGTGTATCTTATTCATCTTTATCTTGTCGATCCATCGTTATCTGTTTGGGAATCATTGTTTTGGTTTTAACAAGCTGCTACCTTTATCGATCTCCGCTTCTGATGTTATCTTAATTTTTTTAGAAGCTTTGATTCCTACAACTTTTTATCTGTTCTTCCAATTTCTTAAACCTTTAGCCCATACTTATCCCTTTTACCTCTTGCCACCTCCTTTATGTTTTGTTTATAAAACCCACCTCACAACCTTCTTCTTTCTTCATACCCTCTTCTGTTTTGTTATCATCTTCTTTCTCTTTATTTTCATGGCTCGTCCCTTTTTGAATAATATTTCTCACCAAATGGAAAGTGTTTCTATCAGTGAAGAGCCTATTAGGAGAAGAGTAATTATGCATTCTAACACTGCTATCTTAGGTGGAATTAGGGATTGGCAGTTTAGTCTTGCTGGTAAGCTTTATGCTCCGGGGGTTATGTCTTGGCAGGATGCTGAACGTGCAGCTAAATTTATTTGGCCTCATCTTCGAAGACACAATCAATGGTTTGTCCAGGTGCGTGGTTTAGAACCAAATATTTTTGTTATCAAGTTTAAAATTTCAGAAGATAAAGATGCAATTTTAGTTGGTGGATCTTGGAACCTTGATGGTCATTTGATTGTTTTAAAGGATTGGAATCCCACTATGGATTATCATCTACTGGATTTTACGGTTTCTCCTTTTTGGTTAGAGTATAAATATCTTTTACCTGAATTCACCTATGCTGATATTCTTCGAATGTTTGGTATTATTGTTGGGGAAGTTAGAGTTATAGAACCAGATGGTGTGAACCCTCCTACATCCTCTAAGTATAGAGCTCTTGTTCTCATTAATGTTAACACTCCCCTTATTACTGTTATAACTACTGCTAATGTTGCTGGTGTAACTAGGTGGATTGGTTTTTTTTATGAGAAACAACCATATCGTCTTTGTCCTGAATGTAAAGTTCCTAATCATGAAGAGATTGAATGTGCTAGTATGACTCATACCCGTCATGAGATGGAACAAATTGTTCGTGGTTTTGGTTTTGTAGAGCCCATTTTGCCTCCTCAAAGGGAATCCTGAGCAAGAAGCGCAACTCTTTCTACAACATGGATCTCAGAGGCATGATAAACTACGAAAACCTATTGAACAACAGCCTAGACCCCTTGATGGTATGCGCCTTTCAATCTTCTCAGCCACTGATTCAGGTTCTGGTGCTTCCTCTTCATATCACAATCAAGCTCAGCCCTCTTCTTCTTTGAGACCATCTTATACTATGACTAGTGACGGTGTTAGTACTAGTGGTGTTAAGAAAAGATATCGTCGTACACCTATTTTGGTTATAACTTCTGAGCCGCATATTCCTGATGCTGATTTGGATGACAATGTGGTTACTTCTCAAGTGGATGATACTGTCTCTGTTGAAGATGATACCACTGCTTCAGCCATGGATACTGTTTGGGACATTGTTGCAGCCTCTGCTTATAATGCACAGAATCATACTGATGCATGGCAACAGGTGATTGTCAAAACTTATCCTTCTTTATTCATTTTTTCTTTGTTTTTTCTTTTGTTGTTTTCTTGCAATCTTTTTTTGAATTTATCTGTTATTACCGTCATGAAAATTCTTTCCTGGAACTGTCAAGGTATAGGTAACCCTCATACCCGTGATTATCTTCATTTCTGTTTGACCAACAATGACCCAGATATTTTTTTCTTGTGTGAAACCAAAGCTCAGTCTAATAATATGAGATTTTATCTTTCTAAAACTAAATATCCTCATTACTGGTTTCATCCCTCTTTGGGTCTCTCTGGAGGTATCTCTCTTGGCTGGAAAAATGGAATTGATATTGAAATCATGCATACAACCTCTAAAACTATCCATGTTATTGTCCATGCTCATGATAATAATATGGATTTCTTGATAACCTTCATGTATGGTGCTCATGATGATACAGAAAATGCTAACCAGTGGCAATATCTTATTAATATGCATTTGTTTGTTGATCTTCCTTGGGTTCTTCTAGGTGATTTAAACTTCACCATGCATGACTCCGAAACACATAGCTCTAGTGTCACTCATCCTCATCATGCTAGACATGTTAGAAATTTTGTTCAGCAACTAGGTCTCATTGACTTAGGTTACTCAAGAGCTGACACAACTTGGTCAAATCATCGTAGTGAAGATGATCATGTCTCTGCTCGTCTAGATAGAGCTTTAGTGAATAATCGCTGGATCAACCACTACACAAATGCACATTTTCAACATTTAGTACCTGTTGCTTCGGATCACAACCCGATTTTGCTACATACAGTTCCTTCTGCTACAAAACATTCTCCTTTTAAACTCTACAAGTGTTGGTTTAAAATGGATTCTTGTACTGATACTATTGCACGCAGCTGGAAGCAACGATTTTCGGGGTCTCCTTCGTTTCAGTTTTCTAGTAAATTAAAACTAACCAGAACTCAGCTGCAGATATGGAAACGACTTTCTTTTGGCAACATCGAGAATAACCTTCAAAATATTCAGAAGCAGCTACAATTTTGCTATGACCGCAATTTGCCTTCTTCTCATCCTCAAGTTAAGCATCTAAGCTCTTCCTTGCAGCAATGGCTTTTGATTCAAAAAGAGTTCTTCATGCAAAAAGCAGGTGATAAATTTCTTGAAGAAGATAGAAACACTTCTTATTTTCACTCGATAGTCAATTACAATAAGAGAATGTCAACTATCAATTCTATCCAGGGTCCCTTGGGCATTTGGTTTGATAGCAGAAGTGATATTGAAGCTATATTTACTAACCATTTTAAGAATATTTCTACTTCTTCTACGCCTCAGATTAATAACGAGATTCTGCAGCTTTTTCAACCTTGTGTTTCAGAAATACAGAACAATTGCCTTATCCAGGTGCCTCATGCTCAAGAAATAAAGGATGTGGTATTTCAAATCAAGCCTTGGGCTTCTCCGGGTAATGATGGGTTCCAAGCTGGATTTTATCAACATTGTTGGGATGTTGTTGGCACTGAGGTAATATCCATGGTTCAATACTTTTTCACTCATAAACATATGCTCAAAGCCATCAATCATACATATCAGGTTTTAATCCCTAAAATTTCAAACCCAAAAACACCTGCTGATTACAGACCCATAAGACTGTGCAATGTTAGCTATAAAATTATGTCTAAAATTTTAGCTAACCGTCTTAAACCCCTTCTTCCTGATATTATCTCCCCTACTCAAACTGCCTTTGTTGCAGGAAGACATATCCATGACAATATCATTATTGCTCATGAGATTTTGTTTAGTATGAAACGTAAAAAGATTAAGAAGGCTTTGGTTGGTTTGAAATTAGACATGTCGAAAGCTTTCGACAGGGTTGAATGGTCATTTCTGCTTTCCTTCTTTCGGCAATTGGGTTTTCATAGTGATTGGATTAGTTTAATAGATCAGTGTATTTCTACTTCAAATATTTCCATTCTTATCAATGGCAGTCCTTCTTTAACTTTTTCTCCGACTCGGGGTATTCGTCAAGGAGACCCGTTGTCTCCTTTTTTATTTCTTTTTGTCATGGAAGCATTTTCTAGACTTTTGCAGCTTAATGTGGACTCTGGTTGTCTTTCAGGGATTAGAATTAATCATCACTGCCCTTTAATTAATCATCTGTTCTTCGCGGATGATTGTTTGTTATTTTTTGAAGCTGATTCTACTCAAATGCAGCAGCTTCAACACTTGCTTCATATATTTGGACAAGCTTCAGGTCAGGTGATAAATATGCAGAAATCAACCTTATTTTTTGGCAAGCACACTTCTAATGCTCATAAGTCTAATATCATTGGTATTCTTGGTATGAAAGTTATGGGACTTGGCGAAAAATACTTGGGTATACCTCTTCTGCTGCATAGATCCAGACATAAGAACTGTCAGGGTGTTATTGATAACATGAATAATAGATTGCAGGTCTGGTAGAGCAAAATTGTGAATCAAGCAGGAAGAACTACTCAGGTTAATTCTGTTCTAAGCTCTATGGGTATGTATCAAATGCAGGTTTTCAAACTACCTGAAGCAACTCTTCAACAAATGGAAAGAATTCAGAGAAGCTATTGGTGGAACAGTTACATCAAGCCACGTTCTCAAAAGTACATTTCTTGGAGAAAGGTGTGTTTACATAAAAGGATAGGTGGTTTAGGACTTAAAAATTTATGCAACTATAACTTAGCTTTTCTTGCGAAACTAGCTTGGAAATTGTTATATAACCAAGATGCTTTATGGGCGAAGTTGTTGAAAGGTAAACATTTTCCTCATCATGACCTGCGTTTCTTCCCTCCACCGGTTAACTTAAATTCAAGTTGGATTTGGCAAAGTATCTTTATTTGGCTCGAGATTGTGTTGAAAAATGCTAAATGGCAAGTTGGTAATGGAGCTCATATCAACATCTGGACTTCTAACTGGATTCCTTCTCTGAATTCTGCTTTACAGGACTGGGGTGATTTGAATACTTCTAACTATCAGTTGGTTTCTGATCTTATAGATACTGATACTGAACAGTGGAATGTGTCACTTCTTCGCCTTCTCTTTACAGCTGATCAGGTGAACTCCATTTTAACCATTCCCATTCAGTTAGATCAAGAGGATAAATTAATCTGGCCCTTTACAACCACTGGTATTTTTACTACTGCCTCAACTTATAAGATGTTGTGTGATAAAGATATCCTAACAGATAACTCCATGGGTTTATCTCAACATTTTTGGTTATCTTTTTGGAAGTTGAAAGTACCTTACAAGTTTCAGATTTTCCTGTGGAGAGCTATTCACAATGCTATTCCAGTCAAAGCAAGAATTTTCACCCATGTGCATAATGCTGATTTACACTGTGTACTTTGCAACCACAATCAAATGGAAGATCTGGACCATCTATTACTTCATTTCCCTTTCTCTAGGGCAATATGGCAGTATTTTTTACCTCATCAGTTTCACTTTACTTTGCAACACTCTTCTCTCTTATCTTGGATTCAGACTTGGAAACTCAAAGACTCCATCATCAATATCAAGAAGTCCCCTGAGATTGTTCACTTAGCTATGTGCATCATGCATTTCATATGGAAGCTTCGATGTAGTGTTGTTTTTAACAGTACCACTCCCAACCATAACTCTGTAGTCCATCAGGTCACTTCATACATTCTCCAGCATCATCTAGGAAACACTCCTGCTAACTACAATCATCCTAATGTTCATAATAAGCTTTTACATCATAAATGGGAACCTCCTCCTTTGCATTACCTAAAAATTAATATCGATGCTTCTTATAATTCTAGTTCTTTGTTAGCTGGTATTGGAATTATAATGCGGAACTCTACAGGGGCATATGTCATGGGAAGGGGAGCCTTGAGAAGAGCTAGTAATGCTCAACAGGCCGAAGCATGGGCAATGTTGGAGGCTATGCAACTGGCAGATTCAAATGGTTGGTCTCATGTGATTTTTGAATATGATAATCTGGGAATTTGTTCTTTTCTTCAACAACAATCTTCTCTTTGTCACTGGCAGAGTATGCCTCTTCTGCGAAAATGTGTAAACATATGTACTATTAATCCTGGTTGGTCTTCTAGTTTTGTGTATAGGTCTGGTAATAAAGCTGCAGATGCAATAGCGAAGGCAGCTTATAAACATAATCTATGTGGGGATTGGTGGTTTCATCCACCTCCTTTGTTAATTCCCTACATAAATTGTGATGTATCAATTACTCATGTTTAATATAAGTTCTTTCCTTAGTTAAAAAAAAAGACTAAAGAGATAGCATTTCCGATATGTATGACTAGCTAATTTATTTGTTAATTGATTTGAAACGATTACATAGATTTTTGTTCAACGAGTATGTGGGGTGCACCCATTTGTTTATGTCTACCCACAATTTACAATTTTTGTATTTTATAAATTGGCCGTGAGTTATAATTAAAAAGGTGTCACTATCCATACACAAAAACTCCAATAAAACAAATTGTTCACAAAACCTCATTTAACATAAATTGTCTATATTACCTTTCTAGTTTAAATCACCCCAAAAAAAATAAAAATCAACCCCACCTTTAAATTTTATTATATTGTTACCACCAACAACAACCAACCACCAACAACTAGCAATACCGCCAACCGCTGCCGACCACTACCATCACCGACCGCCGTCGATCACCACCACCACCGCGCCACCACCACCACCGCCACCGACGACCACCACCACCGTCGTCGCCTCCGACCACCCTTCTAGTTTATATCTAAAAAAGTTTAATAAAATTGGACGAAAGCAAAACTCATTTTAATATACAATTATCGTATCACCAACAAGATTGGTTTCGTCGACATATCGAAAAAAGATGAAACACAATAAGATGAAACCTACAACCATCGTCAACTGGACCACCCCCATCTCCGCCACAACCACGAGCACCACAACCATCACTCCCATTACCTCTCAAGTAAAACTAGTTTCAACAAAAAAACAATCCACATGTGTCTCACCATCAAAAATTGGTTTCATAGAGATCAATATTCAACAATATGAAAAAAAATACGATGAAACCTAATTAGGTTTCATCATTTTTCCACATATTGTCATTTCACGAACACAACTTCAATGATGAAACCAAACACGACGGCTTCCAATTCAGGCCGAATAAACTAGGAAAAAACCAAATGAAACCAAAATTTGGTTTCATCATATAAGAAAGGAGAAGGAAGAAAGAAGAAAAAAATGAAACACAATATGATGAAACCTACCACCACCGTCAACTGCACCACCCCCATCGCCGCCACAACCAGTGACACCAAAACCACCACTACCATTACCCCCTCAACTAAAACTAGTTTCAACAAAAAACAATGCACATGCGTCTCACCATCAAAAATTGGTTTCATAGAGATCAATATTCGACGAAATGAAAAAAAATACGATGAAACCTAATTAAGTTTCATCATTTTTCCACATATTGTCATTTCACGAACACAACTTCAATGATGAAATCAAATACGCCGACTTCCAAGTCAGGCCGAATAAACTAGGCAAAAATCTGGTGAAACCAAAATCTGGCTTCATCATTAAAATCTTTGGTTTCATGATAGAAAATATGCAAGTTTATGATGAAACCAAATTTGGTTTCATCATAAGTTTACTGTTTTCACCAACCAAAACTGTCAGAATTTGATGAAACCAATTTTGGCTTTATCGTAAATCTTTCATTTCCCCAACACAATATTGATTTCTACGATGAAGATGTATCATCATTTTTTGGTGATGAAACATCATAAGGTGGTGGTGGTGGTGATTGTAGAGGATTAAATGAGGAGGCGGAGGTGCTGTTGGGAGCTGATATGCAAATACTGGTGTTGATTGTAGATAATAAAAGGAGGAGAAGGTGTTGTTGGTGGCCGATTTGAAGGTAAAATATTTATTTTTTCTCACTTTTTTTTCATGGGAACTCTTGAAAACAGTAAAATCCAATTTCTGCCGGCATATTAGAGTCGGCTGATGAAACGGTCAAACTCGTCCACCCGTTGGAAACTGATAGCGTATGAAAGAAAATTGATAAGTTAATCATAGTAAATATCAATAAGAATCGACCTAAGGTGTGAAAAATAAAAAACGGATACTAATTAACGATTAATAGAAAAAGGCTTTTTTCTCAAGTGTTTATTATATTAACAGATTCCAATCAGTCTCATTCCTTTTTTCCAATCCAAACACAATTATCAAGGTTGATAAGTTTAAGAAAGCCTAAATGTAAAGTTTTTATGAGGCCCTATTAAATCGTGAATAATCTTTGAGATTTAAAGAGATAAACAGAAGATGAAGAATTTGCGTTGATTATAAGTTCACCTGACTTCACACGTGCATATCGTACGGGGTAGTTGAAGCGCACGTATAATGTTCGCTCGGTGTGGGGCGTTGATTATAAGTTCTCCCCGAATGCGGGCGTTAAAACCAAACTTCTACTAGTTTCTATCTTCTTCTTGCAAACCTAACATCAAACCTAACAACAAACCTAACAACAAACCTAAGTTCTCGTCCATTCTAAAACTGCGTCAAGATAAGAAGAAGACATTTTTTTTCCTAATCTTTCCGTTCCATGAGAGGTATGTTTCTTTTCTCGTCTGTTTTCTCCATTAATATACTTTATGATTTAGTGTTAAATTGTAAATTGGGTATTATAAAGTAGGGTTTTAACGAATTGATATGAATATGGAATTGCTTAAATAAAATTGGGTATGTGTGTTTTATGTTTGTAGAGATGAATCTGTGTGTTGTATGTGAAAAAGAACATATTTGGTGTTTATGTAAATTATGTTAAACGAAGTTTTGAAATTTTCACAAACAAGTAGAAGGCCTAATTTGTGAATATATGTTTTGAAAATTTGTGGCTATGTAGAAGACCTAATTTGTATGTATGTAAATAAGGTTAAGAACAATTGTTTTTGTATTGATTTTTATTGAATTTTTTAGTGATTAATTTGAGTTTTTTTTTGGTTTATTTTGGTGTTTATGTAAATTAGATTAATAGAATTTTTGAAACTTTTACAAATAATATACAAGGTCTGTGGATTCTATAGATGGGTATTTTTCTTTTGTGAAAATATGTGGCTATGTAAATTATGTGTGTTATATATGTAGAAGATCTAATTTGTACTAGGGTTAAAAGCAATCGACTTTGAATCTCTGCTTTTGAACGAGAATTGTATGTAGTCAAAGAATTTCACCTTTAATATGGATCTTTTAAATCTTAGAGATTGTGGTAATCGTTTTTTCGAATCCATCAATCCGACTGTAGAAGTGAAGTAGTGTCAGAAACTCCTCACCAAGTGACACATGTTTAACCGCTTAGAAAAAAAATACTATAAAACAAAAGATTAACCAAAAAAAAAAAGGGTCAACGTGAAAACTTTCACTTGGGCGGTACAAAATTTGCCACGTCGTCAAAAAATTTCTTTGTTTGTTGTAAGAAAATACTCTATCACTGTACTTTTCTTCCTCTGGATTTCTCCGAAGAGTTTCATTGCTTTCAGTTCTATTTTCAATCTGGCGGAAGAAGGAGAGAGTCTATGGTGAATCTAATAAGGACAGTTGATGAAGAAGGATTTACATGTTAGAAAAAACGGCTTTGTTATACCAAATTTGCATGGACTGTGTTTTGATCTCTAGACCTATTGCCCACTACTTGTTTTTTCATTTTAATAGATAAAACAATAGTCCCACATAGACTAAAATCTAAAGAGTTTTAGACTTAAATACCATAGAATTGGCTAAAAGGGCATGGCCCTTGGGTCATTAGACTTTTGTGTGAGGGGGGAAGGCCTAGACTAGGTCAAGGTTGCCTTTCCCGTACGCGCGGTGCTTCACACAGAAGCACACACGCCGCCGTCCGTCGGTTCGACTCGGTCTCGGGTTCGGGTTCGGGTGTGGGTTCATTAGATCCTATCTTTTTGCTAAAACTTTTGGTACGTGTTTTACACACATGTAGAAGAATCTTCTTCTTTGTCTGCACATGTTTGTCTTGGATTTCTTGTCTGTACGTATTTGTTTTGGCAACACTGTTTTTAACCAACACACTGATCTAAGCCTGACAAAAGCAACATTGTTTTTAACCAAACATTACCAGTATTTCTGTCTTACACATGGTTTTGTTGCATGCATTTTTCCTCTCGTTTGTAACGTCTTAAACACTATATAAGGGAGGAGTCTTGAGCTCTTTTGAGACACAATAGAGAAACATCTCTTCTTCTGCTTTCAGAAAATAAGTTCTTATTTCTAGTTTCTCTGTTTTGAGCTTTTGCTAACACTCCCAAGTTCTAAGGGTACTCTCTTTGTATGCTACATTGAGGGGTACTATCAGTAGTTGTATCCTAGAGGTGACTCGCCAACTGCTATAGCATCTCAGCGGAGTAGCAGGCGATATTGCCTTTAGGACAGCGTACCGTATACGTGCCTCTACATTTTCTGTGCATCTCCAGCAACATCGGTTTGAGCTAAGTATCTTCTTCTCAGTTACATTATTAGTTTTATTTCCAACAATCTAAAGGCAATATCGCCTTCTTTACTATATTTTTTGTAACAACATGGGAAAGAGTACTGTAGACGAACCCCCAAAGTTTAGTGGCAAAGACTTTAAACGATGGCAGTCCAAAATGTTATTCTTCTTAAAAGACCAAAGGCTAGATAAAGTTGCCTTAGAAAGACCCTCAAGAAGGCTTCATGACCGTGGCTATGAAGATAGACTGGGTAGGTGGACTAGGAAGAATTACATGTGCAAAAACCACATTCTTAACTGTTTGGATGACTCCTTGTACGACTTTTATAATGCAAAAGAGAATTTTACTGCTTTTGATTTGTGGGAAGCCCTAGAAGAAAAATATCTTGCAGAGGATGCTGGAAGCAAGAAGTTCTTGGTAGCTAGGTTCCTGGAATATAAGATGACTGATGAAAAGCCTGTTGTAGAACAATTCGTCGAACTCCAGCTACTCATCAACGAAATTCTTGCTGAAGGAATGCATATTGATGAATCTCTACAAGTATCTGCAGTAATTGAAAAGCTACCACCCTCATGGAACGAGTACAAGAGGAGGCTGCGACACAAGAATCGCGAAATCACCATGGTGGAGCTGGGGAAAAAGATCCAGGTGGAGGAACTTCTGTGCTGCAAGGACAAAATCCTGATGCTGAGCAAAGACATGTCCAACAAAGCTCATGTCCTGGACGATAATGCTGCGTCAAAGAAAAGGCACGGAGAATCCAGCAAAAATGGTAAACGTAACAAACAACGTAACTCCAAAGGTAACCATCTTAATCCAAAGGGTGATGTCTCCAAAAACACCATCAAAGGCGACTGCTGTAACTGTGGGAAAACTGGTCATATGGCCAAAGACTGTAGGGCACCTAAAAAGACCAAAAATGATCCTAAACAGAAAAATAAGGCAAACGTAGTAGATGATTCTGGATATTTTACTGGCATGGTGTCTGAAGTCAACCTTGTCTCTAATGTGACCAATGTGAGAGACTGGTGGCTTGATTCTGGAGCCACCAGGCATGTCTGTAAGTTCAGAAATGCTTTCTACTCCTATAACAAAGTAGGAGACGATGAGAAATTGTTTATGGGAAACTCTTCTACCTCTAAAGTGGTAGGAAAAGGCAAGGTTGAATTGAAGCTCACTTCAGTAAAAACTCTCGCATTGAATGACGTGTATCACGTCCCGGACATATGCAAGAATCTTATCTCAGAAACCATCTTAATTGGGAAAGGTTTTAAATTTGTAGCTGAGTCTAACAAAGTTGTAATCTCTAAGGGTGGTGACTTCGTAGGAAAAGGATATGTCACTGAAAACATGATTAAGCTTAGTGTACTTTCTTTGAACTTAAATGACAATGCATCTTCTTCTGCTTATGTTTGTGACTCCTCACATGTTTTGCATGATAGACTAGGACATGTCAATTTCAAATCCATTGAAAGACTTGCTAAATTAGGATGCATTCCTAAAATAAACATTGATAGAGGTCATAAATGTGAAATTTGTGTTGAATCTAAATATGCAAGAAAACCCTTCAACAAAAGGGTTGAACGTAGTACAACTCCCCTAGAATTAATCCACTCGGATTTGGGAGATTTGAAATCAACACCAACTAGAGGAGGTAAAAAATGGTACATCACTTTTATAGATGATCACTCAAGATACTGTCAGGTTTATCTTCTTAGAAGTAAAGATGAAGCCTTAGACGCTTTCAAATTATATAAAATTGAAGTAGAAAACCAAAGAGGTGTTACTATTAAAACTCTTAGGTCAGACCGAGGCGGTGAGTATGTGATACCTATAGGAGAATTCTGCAAACTTAATGGCATCATTCATGAAACTACTGCACCTTCTTCACCTGAGTCGAATGGAGTAGCTGAAAGGAAAAACCGAACACTCATAGATATGGTGAACGCTATGTTAGCTAGTTCAGGGCTACCTTCGAACCTGTGGGGGGAAGCAATTCTCCCTGCATGTTATATCTTGAACCGAGTTCCATTTAAGAAATCCGACAAAAATCCATATGAGTTATGGAAAGGAAGACAACCGTCCTATGCATACTTTAAAGTGTGGGGGTGTTTGGCCAAGGTGGCCACTCCTCGTTCCAAGAAAACCAAAATAGGACCTAAAACTATAGATTGTGTTCTCCTAGGATATCCTGAGCACACTAGTGCTTATAGGTTCATGGTAATTGGTGAGAACACCATAATGGAATCCAGAGATGCAGTGTTTTTCGAACACATTTTCCCTTTAGGGTCTGGACCTCATAAAAGGGTCCGCGATGATCTCTCAGATGTTCCTTCGACTAGTCAACCCCCGTCTCTAGATGCTGAAACCGAACCTAGAAGAAGTAAGAGGGTCAGAACCGAGAAAAGTTTTGGTCCAGATTTTGTGACTTTTACGGTAGAGTCTGAACCCCGAACTTATAAGGAAGCTATGACCTCTCCGGAATCTCCCTTCTGGGAAGAAGATTCAAATAATGAGTGGGATTCCATTCAACAAAATGAAACTTGGGACCTTGTAGACTTACCTCCTGGTAGTAAAACCATAGGTTGCAAGTGGGTCTTCAAAAGGAAACTTAGAACAGATGGAACTATAGAAAAACACAAAGCTAGGTTGGTAGCTAAGGGGTATAGACAACAGGAAGGATTAGATTTCTTTGATACCTATTCACCGGTCACAAGAATCACTTCTATCCGGATGCTGATTGCTATTGCTTCTATTTTTGATTTGCATATACATCAGATGGATGTTAAAACTGCTTTTTTATATGGTGAATTGAATGAAGAAATTTATATAGACCAACCTGAAGGTTTTGTTGTGAAAAGTTATGAAGATAAAGTATGCAAACTGAAAAAATCTTTGTATGGTTTAAAACAAGCACCTAAACAGTGGCATGAAAAATTTAATCATGTAATGATATCTAATGGCTTCAAGGTTAATGAATCTGATAAATGTGTTTACATTAAACCTGTGGATGATTCTCATGTTATTGTGTACCTATATGTTGATGATATGCTCATATTAGGTAGTAACCTTGATAGTATTAATACCACTAAAAGCATGCTTAACGAAAACTTTGACATGAAAGACTTAGGCCCTGCTGATGTAATCTTAGGGATGAAAATCAGAAAGATGTCTGATGGATATAGCCTTAGTCAATCTCATTATGTTGAAACTGTTCTTAAGAGATTTAATCATGAAAATTCTAAACCTGCAACTACTCCTTATGATCCCAATTGTAAATTGAAAAAGAACAAGGGTGAGGGTATTTATCAGCTTGAGTATTCTCGTGTTATTGGCAGTCTTATGTATTTAATGAACTGTACAAGACCTGATATTGCCTACACTGTGAGTAGATTAAGCAGGTACACTTGCAACCCTGGGCAGGATCACTGGAATGCTCTCTACAGAGTTCTAAGGTACCTGAGAGGAACTTCAAACTATTGCTTAAGTTTTGGGAAGTATCCTGCTGTGCTAGAAGGATACTGTGATGCTAACTGGATATCAGACTCAGATGAGTGCAAATCCACTAGTGGGTACATCTTCACACTTGGTGGTGCGTCTGTGTCATGGAAGTCTTCCAAACAGACATGTACTGCTCGATCCACCATGGAGTCTGAGTTTATAGCCTTGGAGAAAGCTGGGGAGGAAGCTGAATGGATACGAGGTTTCCTGGGAGGAATTCCACTCTGGCCCAAGCCTGTGTCTTCGATCGCAATCCACTGTGACAGTCAAGCTGCTATTGGATGCGCAAAGAATGGTGTATACAACGGAAAATCTATACATCTTCAAAGAAGACACAAGACAGTGAAACAACTACTCTCTACTGGTATCATCTCTATAGACTTTGTGAGGTCTAAAGAGAATATTGCAGATCCTTTGACGAAAAGGTTATCTAGAGAGGTAGTTAGATCCACATCAAAGGGGATGGGACTCAAGCTCATAGAATAAATCGCCATGAAGGACACTCAACCTTGTGAATGGAGCTCCAAGAATAAGGTTCAATGAGATAACTAATTTTTGGTGATGTCAAGAGAGCACTATCTTTGTCCCTCCCTATGGTGTAACCGTATGGTAGTGCTACCTCCATGTTTTTAGGATGATCTGTCAAGATCTTAATGAGTTCCATGACTTTGCTTAAAGCGGAGTGTGGCAGGACACTCTTAATGGACTCACCTATGTGGATGTTGGAAGTGGGGCCGCTTCCTATGAGAATTTGAGCTTTTTCTCTAGAGACATTCATTAAGTCCGGGATTTATCCCACGGCCAAAACGGGCACAACGGCAAGAGCTTGGAAGCTTTCTTTTTCTTTGAGACATCAAAGTGTGGTTGTTATTTCTGAATTGCAGTCACTGTTGGCGGTTCAAGACATTGTGTTCACCGTAACAACAAGCAGTTCCGGTAACCTCTCACTAAGTTAAGGTTCAATCTCTGGGACACGTTAGCCTAATATTGTTGTATTATGTTTTCTCGTATTTCGTCGATATGTTTTATCATTCATGTGGGGGATTGTTAGAAAAACGGCTTTGTTATACCAAATTTGCATGGACTATGTTTTGATCTCTAGACCTATTGCCCACTACTTGTTTTTTCATTTTAATAGATAAAACAATAGTCCCACATAGACTAAAATCTAAAGAGTTTTAGAATTAAATACCATAGAATTGGCTAAAAGGGCATGGCCCTTGGGTCATTAGACTTTTGTGTGAGGGGGGAAGGCCTAGACTAGGGCAAGGTTGCCTTTCCCGTACGCGCGGTGCTTCGCACAGAAGCACGCACGCCGTCGCCGTCCGTCCGGTCGGTCGGCTCGGGATCGGGTGCGGGTGCGGGTTCATTAGATCCTATCTTTTTGCTAAAACTTTTGGTAGGTGTTTTACACACATGTAGAAGAATCTTCTTCTTTGTCTGCACATGTTTGTCTTGGATTTCTTGTCTGTACGTATTTGATTTGGCAACACTGTTTTTAACCAACACACTGCTCTAAGCCTGATAAAAGCAACACTGTTTTTAACCAAACATTACCAGTATTTCTGTCTTACGCATGGTTTTGTTGCATGCATTTTTCCTCTCGTTTGTAACGTCTTAAACACTATATAAGGGAGGAGTCTTGAGCTCTTTTGAGACACAACAGAGAAACATCTCTTCTTCTGCTCTCCCTCTGCTTTCAGAAAATAAGTTTTTATTTCTAGTTTCTCTATTTTGAGCTTTTGCTAACACTGCCAAGTTCTAAGGGTACTCTCTTTATATGCTACATTGAGGGGTACTATCAGTAGTTGTATCCTGGAGGTGACTCGCCAACTGCTATAGCATCTCAGCGGAGTAGCAGGCGATATTGTCTTTAGGACAGCGTATCGTATACGTGCCTCTACATTTTTTGTGCATCTCCAGCAACATCGGTTTGAGCTAAGTATCTTCTTCTCAGTTACATTATTAGTTCTATTTCCAACATTACAACGGTAAGAAGAAGGAGATCACGATCTTTGACAAGGGTTTGTGAAGATAGAAGGACAGATCTAAAATCAAGAAAATGTGAGAGTGTTAAGATCGAAAGAAAAGTTATTAGAGGCTCAATGGGAAAAAAGGGTACGGGAAGCTAATGGTTGTAATGGTAATCTCTCTCATTGGAACTTCCGAGATGGTACAATACATTCGTATTCTGGTTTCACATAATAAGGAGTATCCGACGTCTCTGTTTATTCCTGCAGGGTACAATGATGTAGGATGGTGGGAAACAAGGATGATGGAGGCAAAACCTGCTGTTAATGTGAACAATGCTTGGTTAGATGGCAACATAAAACATAAATCTCAGTTTGACATCCCCAGTGAAATCTAAGCCTGAACAAGTTGCTAATTCTTCGTGGCATCGTACTATGGTTGTGGAATTGGTTGATATAGATTTGAATTGAAAAGAAGTGGGAAGATGGATTATGGACAGTCTTAGCTTTGAACTTCAGCCAATTGATGATCTTAAAGCAGTTTTCACTATTAAGACCACGAAGGAATTTAATCGCACTAGAGATACTGGTTCTTGGAAGGTTAATGATGTAGAAATTCGTATTTAAATCTATTGGTGATAAATTTGGGGGTTTGGTCGAAACAAGCCCTGAATCCTCAATGGCTACTGATTTATCAACCAACTCCGATAACTGTTGAGGAAGAAGATGGAGGACGTGGAAGTTGAAAAATCTTGGTTTCGGGGATCCGGATAAGCGGTCGAAATTGAAAAATCTTGTGAAGAAATGGAAGCCTACAATTCTGATTATTCAAGAAACCAAGCTTAGTTTTTGTTCCGATTTTACTGTGCGCCAATGTTGGAGAGTTTCGTCTTGTAAGTGGATTGCGCTAAACTCTTATGGAAGATCCGGTGGTATTTTGATTATATGGAATTTGGATTTAATTGAAGTGGATGAATTTCTTGAAGGTATCTTTACCATAAGTATCTCTTGTCGTAACTTGGAAGATAATTTTCGTTGGATTCTTACCGGTGTTTATGGTCCTTGTAGTGTTCAAGAAAAGAAAAGATTTCGCATGGAGTTGGTTACTTTGCGTAGTTATTGGGATGGTTTGCCGTGGTGCATCGGGGGTGATTTTAATGAAATAAGAGCTATAGAGGAAAGAAAGGGATGTCGTAGAGTTTCAAACTCAATGCAAATTTTTGATGATCTTTGCAATGATCTCAATCTCGTGGACTTGCCTATTTCCGGTGAAAAGTACACATGGGGTACACCACCAAACAAGAAGAGCAAAGATAGTTTTTTATTTACTTCGGATTGGGAGGATCATTTCCCAAATCTTATCTTGAAGCGGAAAGTGAGGCCTTTCTCGGATCATTTCCCTACTGAGTTATGCTCTCTTGTGACGGATTGGGGAGCTTGTCCATTCCGATTTCAATTAGCGTGGCTTGAAGGTACTAACATAATTGCTTTAATTAAAGAATGGTAGGAGTCTTTCTTTTTTGTTGGTTCCGCGAGTGTATGCTTCTTTAAGAAACTAAATGCTTTGAAAGAAAAATTGAAGGAGTGGAATAGAGATACTTTTGGTAGTGTTGATAAAGCTATTGATACGGCTCTTGACAAGACTAAAGTTTTGGATGATCTTGATGACGATAGAGATCTTATCGAAGTCGAAGAAGATATGCTTGTGACAACCAAAGTTGAGTTTGAGACGGCATATAGGCGTAAAGAAATCTTGATTAGACAAAAATCAAGAGTCAAAGGGATTCGTGACGGTGATAGAAATACCAAGCATTTTCATCGTATGCTACAAATTCATAGATCTTTCAACAACATCAATAATCTGCGCATCAATGGTAGATGGACCAGGGATAAATATGAGATTAAAGAAGGCATTCCCAACCACTTGAAGAAGCTTTCAAGGAAGCCTCAAATGATAGACCGAGAATTAAATATATGTGTTTAAAGCAAATTGATGAAGAAGCTAGAATTTGGTTGGAGAGGCCGTTTAGTAAAGATGAAGTAAAGAAAGCAATTCATGATTTAGGTGTGGATAGAGCTCCGGGTCCGGACGGATTCCCTATGAAATTCTATATTGTTGGTTGGGAGTTCTTAAAAGAAGATTTATTGAAGGTGTTCAAAGAATTTCATGATCATAATATCCTTTATATATCTTTAAAGAACAATTTTATAGCTCTCATTCCTAAAAAGATCGGTGTTGAGGAGGTCAAGGATTTTCGACCTATTAGACTCATAGGAAGTGCTTACAAGATCATCTCCAAAGTTCGAGCGGAGCGTCTTAAGGTATATCTTCCTAACTTGATTTCTCCCTCTCAATCTAGCTTTATAAAGGGTCGTCAAATTTTAGATGGAGTCTTGATAGCAATTGAGTGTGTAGATTCTAGACTTCGTCAAAAAGTCTGGGGTTAGTGTGCAAGTTAGACTTTGAAAAGGCGTTTGATAATGTGAATTGAAAATTCTTAAATGAATTTTTATATAAAATCTGCTTCGGAGGTGTTTGGCGTGCTTGGATAAGAAATTGTTTCTCTTTCTCAAATTTTTCGGTTCTTGTGAATGGTTCGGCTCATGGGTTCTTCTGTAGTAGCAAGGGACTTCGTCAAGGTGATACTATTTCACCATTCCTTTTTACCATCGTCGGAGAGGTGTTGAGTCATATGTTGAGTAAGGCGCAAAAAGTTGGTAAAATATCGGGATTTTCGATGGAAATAGATGAATAAAATTTAACCATCTACAATTTTCCAATGATACCATTTTTTTTCTTGATGCGAAGCATGACAAGTGGATGCTCTCCGATATTTACTATTTTTTTTTGAGTTAACCTCGGGGTTGAAGATTAATTTCTCTAAAAGTTGTTTGTTCGGTGTCGCTCTTAATGATGATATCGATGGGTTTACAAGTATGCTAGGGTGTAAAAGATCTAATTTCCCAAGTATATACCTTGGTCTACCTTTGGGTGATAAGGCTAGTGGATCACTAAAGTGGGAGAAGATTTTGGAATCTTGTGCTTCTAGACTTTCTTCGTGGAAAGGGCGGTCGATATCAAGAGGAGGTAAGTTGACTATTATAAGAAGTGTTTTGGCTAGTTTGCCCATATATAATCTATCAATATTTCTTGCTCCATGCTCCATAACTTACAAACTTGATAGAATAGTAAGATTTCTTTTGTGGAATGAAGACTCAAACAAGAAGAGAATTCATAATATTGGTTGGTCCATGGTTGTGAAGTCTAAAAAAAGTGGAGGTCTTGGGATCCGAGTGTCTAAACATGTAAATTCGACTATTCTCAAAAAATGGTGGTGGAGATTCGGGATGGAAAAAGATGCTTTTTGGAGAAAAATAATTGTGGACAAATTTGGTGAAATTTCGACGGGATGGGAAACTCTTAAACCAAAAGGGACAAAAGGGTGTAGTTTGTGGCATAATATTTATAATGAACTTGAAGACTTCAATAAACATGTAAGATTCAAGATTGGAGCGGGTAATGAAACTAGATTTTGGGAAGATCTTTGAATCGGAGATGTTGTCTTATGCAATAGATTTCCTATAGATTTTGAAGCCTCAAGAACTAAAGGGTGTGTACTGGCTCGGGTGTATAAGATATCAAGTGACGGCATCAAATGGAAATTTATGTCCCGCGAAAGATACTCACAAGATATAATGAGGGAGGTTGACTCTATAAAATCTTATTTATAATTGGTGAATATCCAAGAAGGAGTTGTAGATTCTAGATTATGGAAGGTTGGGGATAATGGCAAGTTGGAGGCATATACGGTAAAGAATGGAGTTATCTCTCTAAGTGAGCAGGGTGATATAAATTTTCTAAACGAGATCATATGGAGTCGCTTATATCCTTATAAAGTCAATTTCTTTCTATGGCTTCTCTCCCACGATAAATTGATGACGACCGATAATCTTACTAGAAGAGGTATGTGTGTGGATAGGTCTTGTCGGTTTTGTTCTCATTTATTTTATGATTGTTGGAGAATTAAAAGAATTTGGACTTACTTTGTTGAAGGATGCAATTTCCAATGGAACTACAATACTCGCATTGCCAAAACTATTCAAACTTGGAGTTATGATTGGGGTGATGAGCGGCTCAACCGTATTTGGAACAATCTTCCGGTTGCGAAATTGCGGTGCATTTAACGGAATGCAGGGATCTTCAACAACAAAAAGAGAAATTTAGCAAGCATAATTAGAGATATCAAGATTCAAGCTTATTTTTGGGGCCGAATCAAACACTAAGATGTTAGGTTTAACGGCTAATATGGTAGTTCGGTTATGGGATTCAAACTTCTATCATCCTATTTGAGGGGGCATGGAGTAGAAAGAGTGTATGTAACCTCATATACTCTATCTTGTAATTTTGTCGTTCTTCTTGGTGATCGATTCCCATGTTGGTTTCCTTTTTTTGTTTCGGTTTTATTTGTTGGGTTAAGATACCCCTTAAATACCTTATTTTTAATGAATTATTCTTTTGACCGATCAAAAAATAAATTCTCCTCGCTCTAAGTTTGCAAAGAAGAAGGGTTCTAATTCTTCTGAAACAAATGGTATTGCGGTTAACCCTCAAATGTCGCATTAAAAAGGCTGATTTCGCTTGGAATTGTTAGGGTTCGGGGAACAACCCAACGAGCATTGCATTCATTCCTCGGAAGGTACGAGTCTTTCCATTGTATTCTTGTATGAATTTAAGTAACTGAAGAAGCATCGACGCAAAGAATACGTCAATTTGGTTATGATAACCACGGTATTGTTTCTTCTTTGGGAAGAAATGGGGTGCAAAAATTTATAGTGTCAGTTTAGGAAGTTGTTTCATTTTATTCAAACCTTATTCATGACATTATTCATAATGATGGGCCACGACCTGACTTGCACTTATTTTGTACTTATGGGACCCCAAGATTTGAAGATAGACCCAACTTCTTGAAGAATACCGCTCCTCATGTACAAATTTTTCAGGGTAACAAATGATTTATAGGAGATTTTAATGCTATAACTTCAAGTCAAGACAAGTATGGTGGATTACCAGTGCTTAATTATTCCATGTCCTTCTTTAATTCTTTAATTCACAAGAACGTTTAATTGGCTTGGGTTTTGGTGGTCATGCTTATACTTGGAAGAACGGACGTAATGTCAATGATCTTATTAAGCAGTGTTTGGATAAGTTTATGGCTTCATCATATTGGTGTATATATCTTTCCATAATGCCGGTGTCCTTCATCTACCTTGGCTGGAAAGTGATCATGCCCAGTCTGTTGAATACTGACAGAAATATTGCTAGAGTTGCCCCATGTTACAAGTTTGAATATTTTTGGATTATACATCCAGAATTCAAAGATAAAGTGGAAGAGTGGAAGATACAGTTCAAACAAAGCTTCAAAATCTGGGTTCTTTCTTGCAACAAGAATTTGATGTGTTAAGCATGAAATTTATCCACAAGAATAAACTTCTAAGAATCCAATCGCGGAGACTTTCAACTTTTTATATTCATCAAGAAAAACTTACCATTCCCTAACTCAAATGAGTACTTGATTATGAAGGCTACTTATTGGGATCAGAGAATAAAACAAAATTGGGCAAAGTGTAGTGACAGATAACAAAGGCAATTTCATCTTTCAGTACAACAAGGTCCAAGGAAAACTAATATAAACCATCTGCAAAATCAAGGCATGAACCAAGATGACATAGCTAGAGAATTGGTTACTCACATTCAATCCTTGTTTAAAAACTTTTTGTATAGTCTATGCCCGCAATTATCAACTAATATACATGTCCGATTACTCAAGAAGAAAACAAAGATTTATCTAGAATTCCAACTTATGAAGAAATATTGTCAGTTATTGTAAAGATAGATTCGTATAAGTCACCAGGTCCTGACGGGTATTCTCCAACTTATTGCGCTAATTGGTCAAAACTATCACCTAATAAGATCAAATATTTCCTGACGGGTAAAATTTACACACAAACTTGCTTATCTTTTAGAGACGGAGGGAGTAGATAATATAGTTATAAAAAAAGAAGTGATTCATTATATGAACAGCTCTACTGCTGCTAATTGGAATTTTACTTTAAAAGTGGACATAGCTAAAGCGTATGATAGTGTCAATTGAGAAGTTCTTGAGAACATGCTAAGTATAACTCTAGATGGAGAACCACAAGGATTATTTAACAGTGAAAGAGGAATACGACAAGGTTGTCCATGATCTCCAACCTTGTTCATCATTTTCTCTCAAGGCCTTTTCATACTCATTCAACATTATGAAGATCAATATTTATATCAAGGATATCATCTCAACAGATGGGAACCTATAGTGAGTCATCTAACGTTTTCGAGGATCTTTTTTTCTTAGGTGAAAACTTAAGAACCAATTTGAAACATCTGGAAGAAATTCTATACCATTACTCCCAATTATCTTGTCAGTCGATTATATACAACAAAAATTCCATTTATCTCAGCAAAGGCAATAACGAACTGAGAAAAAAAACCACCATTCAAGACTTGGGGGTACAAGATGAGGAGTACGATAAGTATTTGGGTATATAACCTTTGAAGTCTAATTATAAAGTCTCTAGTTTGATTTACTATTAGAGATTTTCGACTTTAACCTCTCATGATGAAAAATTGTAGGAAAAAAGAAGCTGTTAGTTTAAGTGGTATAAAAAGTTTGGGTAGTTTCATCTGTAAGATTCGGTGGAAAATAAAAATGCAACACAGCCAAAAATAAAATAAAATTATCAACCAAGTACCTTAACGACAACTCCCATACTATGGATGTTTAAAACACCCATATCTTTAAGATAATCCCTGTTACATATGCGGCATTTTTTCTACCATGGTATATATTCTCAAATTTGATTGTGGACTCCACATATATAAGTTTTGATAGTATTATTTAACTAAAAGATTTTGAGTTTCTTCTGCAATGGGGCCGGATAAATCTAAAAAGGATAAAAAAATAAGATATATCCGGTATCTCGAAGACTCGACGAGATTTTTTTATTTTTATCGGGTCACTTGATGGCCATATGCTGTCTATACATATGGACTTCTTTATCATGGATTAATTGGGCCCCCAAATAACAATTAAGGGCCTCACACTAGAGGAAAAATTCGGTCACAAAATCCTAAATTTGTTTATCTCTTAATCAAGAAAATTTAATGGCTGAACTATCTCTAAGTGATTAATATTAATAATTAGTTAAGTTAAGTTAATCATTTGGTTATGTTAAAATCAGATTTAAAAATTAAATTTTGGGGAAAAAAGTTGTGTTTTTTGTGCGTTGTGAAGAAGAAGAGGAGTTTTGGGGTAAAACTTAGAGTTTTTAGAAATGAGTGATTCAAGTGGAGGAAATGATGTCTGTGAAGCTTCAAATAACAAACATGATTGTGTTGATGGTAAGATTATCTTATATTCTCCTATCAATTGGATGTATGATTAGAGATGTTAGTAGAGGAAGCCTTGAATAATGGTGCAAACGAAGATCTTATTGCTCAAAATGAAGGAACCAACCCTCAAAATGAGGAACCCGAAGCTCAAAACAATCAGCTAAACATCTTATACCCTTCGATTTGTCTGTTTGTTGCTCCAAGTGGTCGAATCATCCACACTATGGAACAACTCAGTGTAAGAGTCGTTATTGTCGGGGTTGTTTACCCAAACTACTCTTATGAGTCGTCATTTTATTAAAACCACCAATGACGACGCAACCCTGCAACTTTTTTAGGTTATGAAAAATCGTCAAGGTGGTGTGATAAACAATGACGACTCCGGACAGCTAGGTCAGTTGGAGTCGTTAATTTGGTTTGTTTAAACCCAAACGACTCTAAAACCAAAAATTATCTGTAAATATAACTCTCAGGGTCGTCATTGTGTATTCATACCCATTGATGACCCTAACCAACCATTTTAAATATACCTTATAGTTGTCATATATGTTTTCATACTCAATGACGATCCTATCACTTTTTTTTTATATAATTTTTGATTTCATAGAATCATTTTATTGAATCGTAAAGCGCATATATCTTGCATAGCGTTTCATTGAAGGAAACAACAAACAATAGATAATAACGGTGCACTTAAACACTTAACCAAAAAGGTTGTAATTAAAGGTAGTGCCTTCCAATATACGGTAGCAATCTTCGAGCTCAAACTTTTTCCCACGAATAGTCTCATATCGAGCATATGCCATCCCCAACTGAAAACACAAAACATAAATAAGTTAGTATCATTCAAAATTTTGGATTGCATAGATATGGATGTGTTTGAATACTTACTCTTCTAACACCCAACATATCGGGTTCGGCTTCCCTCAAGGCTTTCAAATTTTTTTTGAAAGCTTCGCATTCTTCAAATATCTCTTCGAACCTTTCTTTGACGAGTTTCAAAGTCCTTGAGTTATAATTTCCGTCTAACACCACAAAAATTATGAATACACGGTTCCACCAAGAATCGGATGTTTGATCAATGTCATTTCCTAGATCTTCAAAGTGTTCTTTGAGTGTCACTCATGCTTTCGCAATGGCGTAATCCTTATGGTAAGTGTAGGGAGTAGCCATGGTTTCTTCTCTTCACTTTTTGGATTAGATATTGATGAGAATGAATGTGATAGTTGAGAAATGTGGTTTGGGTGAGGAAGAGGTGAGATATGGGTCTCTATTTATAGAGATTAACGATCCAACGACCAATTTTTTGAATTTTTTTTTCCGTTGTCGACTCAACCACATTGGTTGAATTCAAATTCTGCATTAACTGCTGTAGAATCGTTATGCGACATATTTACGATGGGTCCGGATACCTCCCAACACTATATGATTGATTTGGTACGTTTCCCTTAACTGAATTGATATATTTATTTTCAAATACCATTTATTAGTGATCTCATGGATGTGTAGTTTGTTTCCCAATGTAGACATGGGAAAGCAAGGATGCGGCCAAGGAATGGCTTATCTCAAACGCAAAAGAGAAGATGTGCGTGGTTGTTCAAAGCAAGCACGTCGATTTTAAGAAGATGGAGATGGTATGCGAGAGAGCGGGGAAAAAGGGAGAGATCCAAAAAGGCAAGAATTACAAGTATGAGAAGAATAAGACTAGGGTCTACAAAACTGCGTCGAAGAAGTGTGAGTTCCCGTTCAGGATTGTTTTCAAGACGCATCACGAAAATGATTTATTTCGATTGTATAGTATTCCTGATGGTCGTCACAACCATACTCCGCCCAAAAGTTTATATGGACACCCTGCATATGCCCGGCTGGAACCACATCAAATGGAGAAGGTTCGGCAGATGAAGGGATTTAGACCTCTTAGAGCAACTACAGTGGTGCGATCAAAATCAAAGAGAAAAGACCAAACAAAACGACCAAATTTGAGTTTAATCTGTGATACTACGCTATGGTGGAAGAGTAAAATTTGATCGAGCGCATGTTAAAACTACGCCTGAAACCAGACACATGTATAATCTTCGCCTGACACTCGGGCGGACATATAATCTCCGTTTGGGTTGGGCCTACATATAATTAACGCTTGGTATGGGGTGTGTGTATAATTAACGCCTGGTGTGGGGTGTGTTTATATTTAACGCCCCACAAACAGACGTAGATAAAACGTACCCCTGATGGCGCGTAAATATAGTGTACGCCTGAGTGAAGCGTACGTATAACGTTCGCTCGGTGAGGGGCGCTGATTATAAGTTCTCCAAACTTCACATGTGCATATTGTAGGGGGTAGTTGAAGCGTACGTATAATGTTCTCGGTGTGGGGCGTTGATTATAAGTTCACCCGACTTCACACGTGCATATCGTACGGGGTAGTTGAAGCGTACGTATAATGTTCGCTCGGTGTGGGGCGTTGATTATAAGTTCTCCCGAGTGCGGGCGTTAAAACCAAACTTCTACTAGTTTCTATCTTCTTCTTGCAAACCTAACAGCAAACCTAAGTTCTCGTCCATTCTAAAACTGCGTCAAGATAAAAAGAAGACATTTTTTTTTCCCAATCTTTCCGTTCCATGAGAGGTATGTTTCTTTTCTCATCTGTTTTCTCCATTAATATACTTTATGATTTAGTGTTAAATTGTAAATTGGGTATTATAAAGTAGGGTTTTAACGAATTGATATGAATATGGAATTTCTTAAATAAAATTGGGTATGTGTGTTTTATGTTTGTAGACATGAATATGTGTGTTGTATGTGAAAAAGACCATATTTGGTGTTTATGTAAACTATGTTAAAGGAAGTTTTGAAATTTTCACAAACAAGTAGAAGGCCTGATTTGTGAATATGTGTTTTGAAAATTTGTGGCTATGTAGAAGACCTAATTTGTATGTATGTAAATAAGGTTAAGAACAATTGTTTTTGTATTGATTTTTATTGAATTTTTAAGTGATTAATTTGAGTTTTTTTTGGTTTATTTTGGTGTTTATGTAAATTAGGTTAATAGAATTTTTGAAACTTTTACAAATAATATACAAGGTCTGTGGGTTATATAGATGGGTATTTTTTTTTGTGAAAAGATATGGCTATGTAAATTATGTGTGTTATATACGTAGAAGATCTAATTTGTACTCGGGTTAAAATCAATTGACTTTGTATGGAATTTTGATGTGATTAATTTGAGTTCTTTTGAGGTTAATTTTTGTGTGTTTCGAAAGTGTTTGAAATACATGTAGACGATTTAATTTGTGTTCGTGGAATTATAAAATTTGGAATTACAACAACTTGTGTTAAGGAATTATAGAATTTGGAGTATAAATGTTTATGGACTTATAAAAACATGGAAGTATGATTAAATTTTGTTGAGTTCACTATATATGTTTTTTGGTTTGAGGGTTGGTGTTTTAATTATGAAATTGCATCTATCGTGTGTGTGCACAGATGTTGAACAAATTAACATCGAGGTTCAATGGTCGCATGAAGACGAACAAGAAACATAATTATGTATACGACGAGGATTATAACTTAATCTCCACTGTTCAAATCAATGAGGTTGATGTTCCCTGGTTAGGGAGGTTTCATATACTGGAAGATGATAAACAACACGCTTCTACGGACATCACATTTGCAGAGGATCAAAAAATTGAGTATCAACATTGTGGATCCCTGACATCGGTAATTCATCACTATCATCAAATTTCAAAACACTATCTTAGAACTAAATATATTATTGAAAAAGCGGGATGGGGAAGTTTATTGAACATAGAATGTAGCGAAACCCAACATTCCATGGTTGATTATATTGTTGAGCAGTTTTGGGATACCACAAACACTTTTCACTTCCCATTTGGTGAAATGGGCTTCACACCCCTAGATTGGGTCATGTTGACATGACTGAATATCGGTGATTGGCCTACGTTGCATATGATTCCGGGAAGTACCAATTTGAATATGTTCGTGAGCATATCTTTCTGGATATCCAAGATGTCTCGCTTTGTCCAAGGGGCGCGTCGTGGGTTTCAAATTCAATTACAGTTACATATTTAAGCTCCTATTTCGTAGAAGAAAAGTAGGTAGCGTCTGAAAATGATAACACCCTTGCTCGTTAAGTAGCAATTGCCTTTTTTTATGTATGTTTTGAGACAGTTTTTCTTTTCTAATGCAAAAACCTATATTGATGCTGGATGGTTAGCTTCTTTTGAAGATCTTGATGTAGTATCCACGTATGACTGGGGTGGTGCCGCTTTTCCGAGATTGTATGCGTCACTTCGTTTAGATGGTAGGATACATAATGCAATAGGCGGTCCATTCCATATATTAGAGGTATTTTTTTTATCCCGTTCTTTCTTCCTTTCAATGTTTATTTTTTTGGGAATTTATTAATTTGGCTAATTATTATTATGGAGTAGTTTTGGAGGTATGAATACCTGGGCATATGTCGACCAGACATCTCAAAGACGAGTAATGAACAAAAATGTCCTATAACTTCTAGATAGAATGTACCGAGGAATACGAATGATATTGTCCGTTGTAGGAATTTACTGAATAAGCTTACTGCTGAAGAAGTGACATGGTACCCATGGGAATCATACAAAGAAGTCCTTGCATCTAATATGGATGCTCAGATACGAGGCTATCAACGCGAAATATGTATTTTCTTATAAGGGCATTGTAAGTCAATAATTAAATTTTATTCGTCCATTGTTGTTAAATGCCGATAACACCGTTTTTTTAGTTTTTGATGCTTATTAAAATAACAACTGACTTACCACTTTGGTATGCCCGGTTCTAACTGTATAGCATAGCATGTACCTCGGATAGAGGTGGTGGAGGCAAAACCATCACACATTTGTTTTTCCCAAACACCTACACACAGTTATTGGGACTATCGACGATAAGCAAGCAGAACGCCTTAAAAATGAAGGTTTGGTCGGTGCAACAGAGATAATGGAAGTTGTTACGTATGATTTATATTTACAATACTGTAGAAATGTAATAAACTTCAAATATTATGTGACTCATCATAATTGGGAATCCCAAACATATGGGTACGTCAGTTACTTGTATATGTCCCCAATTGAACAACCTGTTGAACATATACATATTCCTCCTCCACAACAATTATCCCACGTAAGTGTACGTTCAACTTTATATTGTATATTTCAGAAATACATGTACTTATGTATTTTTTTTTATTCCAGGACGAAGCTTACACATTATTTTAAGAACATGTTGATTTTAATATCCGCGATTTTACATTACAACAAACAAAGGAGAGGATGGACGTTATTATGACGAAAAAAGTAGAAATAAAAAGTCTGAATGGGGAGAACAGATATCTGCAGCAACACCTGTCTCTTTTCCGTACGCCCACACCCTACCCAACCTCCATTTTGATACGGTTCCTTTTACCAAACAATGCCACCACAAGTCTGGAGTTGTATGAGTCAAGGGTCAGCTTCAACAATGTCCTCAATCAATGCCACTCCGAGAATGCATATTCCTTTTATGCCACCGCGATTGACGCATTCGGATACGGATAATATGAATGACTAATTTGGTAGGACTATTTAGATGGTTTGTCTTTGATATAATTATATCTTTATCTAGAACGTGGTATTTATCCAGAATGTGGTATTTATCCAGAATGGTTTGTCTTTGGTGTACCAATTTCAGCGAGTAGTCATTTCAAGTCTACTCTCTTCACGGTCCCTTTAGTAGTAAGTCTGTATAGTTTTTTCACCATCCATTTAGAGAGTAGTCATATCAGGTCTCTGACAAACACTTTATATTTTTTGACAAACACAATCTCTTTTTTTATTTATTAATGCTCTTGGGAATGGGTTATAAATTAAAGAGTTACTCATTATATGAATGCTAACACACCTATTCTTTTTCAGATAGTAATGGAAAACTATGAGAAAACCGCTCATTTTTGCTCTTCTATTTCTTCTTATTCTTCTTCTTCTTATAATAGTAGTTTTTATTCCTCGGATGATGATGCAATAGAAATAATGCAAAATAACATGGCCGTTAGTTTGGGAATCCTTGTTACAAGTTCAAAATGGCCGCAAACTCGTATTAAAATACCAAGAAATCGTGATGCAGGAGCTGAACTTCTATTGAACAACTGTTTTTCTCCGTATCCAACCCAGACACCGAATGTTTTTCGCAGAAGATTCAGAATGCGTCGACAATTGTTTAACCGAATTGTGGATGGTGTTACGGACGTATACATATATTTTGTTCAAAATCCCGATGCTTGTGGAGTTCTTCGATTAAACCCTCATCAAAGAGTAACAGCAGCAGTACGAATGTTAGCTTATGGATGTGCGGAAGATGAAATAAACGAGTACTTACGCATAGGAGAAACCACTGTGTTGGAAGCTACTCGTAGGTTCTGTAAGACGATTGTCAATATGTATGGGAAAGAATATTTGCGTGAACCAACTGCTGGTGATGTTGAACTATTGCTCAATCAAACAAAGACATGGGATTTCCAGGGATATTGGGTAGTCTAGATTTCATGCACTGGAAATGGGATAAATGTACGTCGGTAGAATCAGGGGCTTACACCGCGTATAAATGGAGCGAAATTATCGTGTCGGAGGCGGTGGTGTCGTATGATTTATGTTTTTGGCATGCATTTTTTGGTATGACCGGTTCTAACAACGATGTTAATGTGATGAACCATTCATATGTTTTTCGAAGTCTTGTCACAGGAAAAGCACCACCAGTGAACTATGAAGTAAACTGACATTCATATGATATGCCGTATTATCTAGGTGATGGCATATACCCAGAGATTGCTATTATTATTATAACCATTAAACATCCGGTTGGTAGGAAAAAGGAAATATTTTCATTGATGCAAGAGGGTGCAAGAAAAGATGTAGAGCGGGGATTTGGTGTACTTCAACAACAGTTAGGGATCATCAAACAACCTGCAAGAATGTGGAATCCAGATGTGCTGGCATATATCATGAAAACCTGTATTATCTTACATAATATGATAATCGAGGATGAGCGTCTACCCGGTGACTGGCCACATGTTTATGAACAACGTAGCAACCCAGCACCGGTTAATATATTAAGAGACAATACTGAGAAGTTTTCCCAAATTATAGCTGAGCAACGCCGACGTGCAATGCGCAACAAAGATAAGCATATTCGCTTGCGTAATGACTTGATCGAAAACATATGGTCAGAATATGGGAATTAAAAAGTTGGACACGAGGACATATTTAATTGTATGGGTTGTTGTTTTATGAAAATTGTTGTTTGTCATTTTCTTTATATCTTAACTTTGGATAATAATAAAATCATTTTATTTTCTTCTTATCATTTTCTTTTTGTCGATACTATATTCTTATCCCTGTGGATTACTGTTTTCTTATCCCAACAGATTATGATTGATTCATGTCCATTCATTTTTTTATCCTATAAAAATACAGACTTCTTCTTATTCTTTTTTCTCCAACCACAACAATCTCTTAGTCTGTGATTCAGCAACGAAATATGAAAAAATTCACTAAAGAAGAAGATGGTATTGTGCAAGTATGGATCAATGTTACAACATATCCACTTTATTCATCAAAACCTCGCAACCGGTTTTGGTCAAATATTTTTGAAATATTCGATACGATAACAGTTAATGAAAATTCTAGAACTAAAAAGGATGTTCAAAATAGGTTCAATCGCATCAACAAGGAGGTGGAAACTCTTGTTGTGTTTCAGGATGATGTCAACATACGGAATCCTAGTATGGCATATGAAGAACGGGTGAGAATTTATTTCAAGTCATATTCTTAGAGTTATATTTAAGCTAAACATATGTAACTTATTTTTCTTTAAATTTGCAGCTAATAACAGCTCAGTTGGAATATTATCAAGAGACATGTGAAGATTTTGAGCATGAGGAATGCTATGAAATCTTCAAATCAAGTCTTGGGCACTACAAATCCAGACGAATGATTAATTAGAATGTTGTATCTTTCTTATAATTTTTGTTCTTAAGATGTTGATCAATACTTGGGCAGTATTTTGGTACTTCTGATTTTATTTAAATCTGTTATATCTTTTTTATGTAATCATCATCAAGTTTTAATTAAGGTAATTTGTTTCAAAAACGTTTAAATTTATTTCAATTCAACGGAAATAAACTTAAAAACCAAAAATTACATAATAATACGGCTAATTATAATAACAAGAAATATTAAAACCTAATTAAACTACTAAAACTATTAATCACTAATTAGAGCTGAAATAACTAAGGTTTGATCTATTGTGGCTTTGTGTTAAGATTTGTTTCTTATATTCCGAACTATGTCCGCCTTACGAAGTTCGAAGTACTCCTTTTGTACGGGATCCAATTTTTCAAGATCCATCATAATGATGCGAAATTCGTCGTCGTCAGCTTGCTTGGCTATTTTTGCCGCATGTATAACTTGTTTTGCTGCAAACTAGGCTGCTCTTTGTTCCATCTTGAATCTTGATTATGCTTGGTAATGAGCATTGAAACTTTTTTGTTATTTAACAATTATTCCCATCAATTCCTCTTGTGCAATGGATTTTTCTCTCCCTGTTTTCTTCAATCGTTTCGCTGTTTTCCCCCCATCTTACAGAGATATGTGTTCTCTATGTCTCCTCTATCTGTGTCATTAGTGGACTCGCCTTGAGTTGTTAGATATTGTCCTTCCTCATCTTCCTCATTATTCTCATAACTGTCCAAATCGTGAGTCGTATTGAATACAAAAGTAGATCACCGAGTATATTTTATATTTTCTAAGACAATTGGGTAGCAATCTTCGTGCTTAAATTGTTTTCCATCATTGCATTTCTTGAACCTCTTGTTTACTTCTTCAAGATGTTAATGTTTTTAAAAACAGTTAAGTTTATGGGCATGTAAATATTAGAAAATAATTGTTCAAAAAATAAAGAATACTTTCCTTCTTTTCAGGACCCCATCCAGTATGATATTCACCTTCTACTTCGGCCTCTATGCGGAGAACAACGCCACATCTTTACTTATTCCTTGATATCATTTTTGTCGGGAAATCCAAGACCGCTCTGGTTTATTAGGTAATTGAACTTCAATATCATAGGGTCCACAATGCCGCTTCTGGTTGATCAGTTCCAACACCAGCATCTTGAGATATTGATAAATGAATTCTACACATCGTTACATCTTCAATTGTTGAAAAATTTGGACCTCGTGCTACTCGTAGTGCCATTGTAACCGATTCAATGAAAAAATTCTAAATGATTTGAAAGAAGAAATGATACTTATTCTTATTGTTCTGAAAATATTACAGGAATTCATGTGTATATATAGGTGTATGAAAGAAAACTTTAACGTTCGAAATTACAACGTTCGGAAATATCTTTCAAACTTTCCAACGTTCGAAAATATCCAACGTTCAATTTTCTCCAACGTTCAAAATTGCGAACGGTATAAATATTTTTCAAAACAATTTTCTCTGTTCGAAAATAGTAGTACACTATGGGGCGGAGGTATAAAGTTCGCTCGGTGTGGGGCGTGAGTTTTATGCATGCATGAATGGGGCGACCTTAAAACGTACGCCTGAATGAGGCGTAATCTGTACGTTCATCTGGTGCATAGGGCGTTTATATCATGTTCTTCTGATGACAGGCGCAAGAGAACATTATATTCACGCTTGTCATCGGGCGCACATTATATCCACGCCGGGACGGGCGTACATTATATACTCTCCTGGTCGAAGCGAACATTATATCCACGCTTGTCATCAGGCGCACATTATACCCACGCCTGAACAGGCATACATTATATACTCGCCTGGTCGAAGCGAACATTTTACTCATGCCTCACCATGGGACGAGGAATATACAACCGCTTCATGTGAAGCGTAAGTTATATGTTCACCTATTAACAAACATAGTTTATATCTTCGCTCAACCAATTTGGTTTTGGCCCGTGTTCCATACCAAATATAGTATGATATTTGGGTTTAGTCTAGTTTTTAATCTTTAGTATGTTCCACTGCGTCACGTTTGTGGACCAAAAATTTGGGTTTAGTCCCCCACTATGGATGCTCTTAAGATACTAAATGCAATAAGGGCGGAAGATAAGGATAACCTGTCTACTATTTCCACAATCAACGCCGCCAAAGCAACAATCAAGAGAACTGAATGAAACAGTAGATTGATTATGCAACAATCAAAGTGCTTAGAAGAAAAACTTAACTACGCCATGCAAACAAAAGTTGGTTCGGGAGAGAAAGTGACTCATATTTTTCTTGCGCACCCAAAGATGATGGATTTGGCTCAGTATTTTTACCAGGTTCTGTTTATAGATTGCACCTATAAGACAAACAAGTGTAACATGCCGATGTTGAACGTGATCAGTCATACTTCGGATAAACAATCATTTGCCGTCGCATGGTGCTTTATGGAAGAAGAAAAAATAGAGGACTATGTTTGGGCGCTGGAACAAGTGAGGTTGATTTACCGTGGCGAAGAGACACCGCGTGTTATATTAATGGATAGGGACTTTGCAATTATGAGTGTCGTTCATCAGGTTATTCCACTAGATCAATATTTTCTTTGCACGTGGCACATCCAAACTAATCTTTTTTATAATTGCAAGAACCAAATCCAATAGATCCATCCTAAGAAGGGTAATCAACGTTTGAAGGAGGAAGACGAGCGTCTAAGTCAACTTTCCAAAAAAGAGCGAGCCGAAGAGAAAAAAAAGGAAAAAGCAACATACGATGAAGAAGGGGATCTATGGAAATATTTTTGCAAAGATTGGGACCATTTGGCTCATTCGAAGACAGAGGTTAAGTATCATGCTAACTTGCAGAAGTTTATTGAAGATTGGAGCACGGATCATAAAAAGGTTATCGAGTATTGCCTAAATACATGGTTGCATCCTTGGAAGGATAAGTTTGTTTATGCATGGACCAACCAATACAAGCACTTCAAAAACAAGTCTACAAGTCTTGCAGAGCAGTCTCACGGACGTTTGAAAATTTTCTTGGAAGAGAATAAGGGTGGTGTTATTACAGTACATGAAGCTATTCACGAGCACGCAGAGAATGATCTAAGAAAAATAGTGGCCCATATGGAGATAAGTAAAGACCGTTTTCTGATGAAATACATAGAAGACAAAGATTTGATAGGGGGTAGCACACCAAGTATCATGGTGGGCAATAATCCATATGATGGTAAAACTTACAAAGTTTAGAGCGAATGTGGCCGCTGGAAAGGTGATGAAGTGTTATTGTACAACCGAGACATGGATCGGCCTCCCATGTAAACATAAACTTGGTGGGTACAAACATATCATTCTTCTTGAAGATATCGATCCACTCTGGCAGCAACTTTCATTCACACCGAAGCCCACAGGTTTTGCTGATAAAGAATTTGGAGACTTGGAGATTGGAAAGTACATCAATGAAAAATACTGAAAAATGAATTGTGCAGGAAGACAAATATTGGTTTCTAACTTGTGGCCGATAGAACGTAAGAGTTTGGGGGTACAAGAAGAGCCAATCAAACATAAACCACCAGGAAGACCAATAAATAAAATATCATTTAGAGAAACTGTGAATGATGAAAATAGTTGAGCAAAATACCGATCACGTCATGAGCATGTCCAGGCGGAATATACGGAGTACCAAAAAAGATTAATTCCCAAGAAAATAGGTCGGTCAATTTTTTTTTTAAATATATTGATATTCTTGATTATGCGGTCGGTACTTAACAAAGCCAAACGAGTGGAATTGTGACGATAAGAGGAAAAAAGGGTAATCTGAGGACCCCTAGGGATTCCCAAGGAAGACCACATCGTGTTGCTTACACTTTGTATGAAGAGTATAACCAACAACTTCCTTACGTCATCTTAGATCACCTTATATCCACCGACGACGTTGACGCAGATGGAAATTGTGGTTATCATGTTGCTACGGAACAATTAGGACATTTCGATGAAGCCGACAAACTTAAACTCACCCAAATCGAATATACAAGAAAAAGAATGACCGCTAAACTCGTTGAGGACAAGCAACTCTACTTGACAATGATCATGGAAGGAGATCCAAAAGAGAGAGAAATGAAGTCCAAGGAGTTGGTTTCTAACGTGAAATGTCGAAAGGGGTCGAAGACGGCCGGTTATAAATTTTGGATGCAAATGCCTTTTGGTGGACAACTTTTAGCGGACACATTCACTTGTGTTGTTCACTATTCAACAAAGGGTTTCCCGGAGGCTCTTGTACGTATGTACCATCAAGAACTAGGTGTGAGCCGGCATTAAAGAAGAGAATTATAATGTTCCATATGAACATGAACCATTACATAGGTATGAAGATAACTGATGAATTTTCTTTACCACGGGTGAGCAATGGTGACTGGGGAGAGTTCGCCAAGGAGTGGACAAACCATTATGAGTACGGCATGAACTTGTGGAACGCTATGGACCCAATGCCGAATTACGTTGACATGGATGAAATCGTGATAGGATTTTTTCATTTTGAACTTTGTATTTTGAAGCATACTATTGGAAAATGGTTCTATCTGGACCCAGGATATTTGTATTATCACTGATGCTTAAACCTGCCCTTAGTTTGTTATTAATTATTTATCTACTGTTGAATTAGAATCATACGAGTTTACAAAGTCTAACCTAACTACTCAAATCTGCCATTAATTTGTCACATAGAGTCATTAGTGTACATACCCATATATCTATACGACTCTAAACGTCCATATGAGTTATGTTTTTGTCGATTAGAGTCGTTATTGGTATTAATATACAACCTAACGACTCTGTTTTGTTCTACTATAGTTGTTAATTTGGATAACCCGATACCAGACGACTCTAAAACAAAAAATTGTTGATCTTCTGTATTTTTATGTCGCATAGAGTCGTTATTGTTATTAACATATAACCTAACGAATTTCTTTGTTCTACTAGAGTCGTTAATTAGGATACGTCGATTCCTGGTGACTTTAAAACAAAAAATTGATGATTTCCTGGATGTTTTTGTCGCTTAGAGTCTTTATTGGCATAAACATATATACTAACGACTTTTTCAACTCTTTTAGGGTCTTTAATTATGGTATGCATATACATGACGACTCTTCCATACAAAAAATTATTTGGCTCCTGGATGAGTTTTGCGGTTAGAGTCGTTATTGGTATATTAGCGACTCTTCCATGTTTTTTCTTCAATGACTCTTTATGAATACCCTCTTTCCAAAAAAGTTAGACATTGGAAATTTTTTTATATAAAACTTTCATCATCCCCTGCTGATAGACACATTTTTGTGTCTAAATTGTCCTCAATGTATCTATTGTTAGTGCTTGATTTTATTCTTATTATGGTGTTTTTGTCTTTGTGTAGGTGTTTTTGGAGAAATACACTTGTGTGGAAAAAGTTGCTCGAAAAGTGCTTTTTGGACCCCCGAGGAAATTAATAAATACACCCTCATTTTGGATAAGGGCACCCCCAGGCACCTAGAGGATGAAGGCACCCGAGTTTTAGATCAGGGCACTTCATCTTCAAACATTTCAAAAATAATTTTTGGCGGGAAAAATGACGCATGCAACCCAGACTTTTGATTGATTTTTGGACGTGATTCATTGAGACTAAATGGATGAAATCAATTGGGTTTGACGTGATTTGACCTAAAAGGCTTGGTATGGGTGATTGGATCGATAGATTTGGGCTAGATAATCGGTTCTCGACTAAAAGAGATATGGGGTTTCTGAACAGGGAAGAAAATATTCTCCGTATTCTGTTTGATTTGTTGGCGTTATTTGTGGAAAGTTTCGTGTGTATACAGCGTGCTTAACTCACCAGAGACTCAGAAGAAACATGTACAAGAGAATTAAGGCAAGAACAGCGCGTGCAGGAGAAGAAAATGGGAAGAAAATATTCCCGAGAATATTTTCTTCAAAGCCGAGTAATGAAGATTATTCTCGAGTTAATGAAGAGATTCTATGGGTCTTGTGAGTATATATAGGTTGTTGGGGTCGAGTAGAGAGGGCGTCTAGGGAGTTAGAAGAGACAAGAGAACGAAGAAATCACGAGTTGCAGGAAAAGTTTTTTGCTGCTGCAACTCAAGAACATGAAGAACATAAGACCCGTCAAGGAAAGTCGTTGAAAACTGTCGCACTTTCTCGACAGTTTGCAACACCTTTCCAGCGACTTCGGAACAGTGTTTGCTACCCTTTACTTTTATCGTTCTGTAACAGTGTATTCTGTAACGCCTATAAACGTTGCAGTTTCCCGATTTACACTATTTTCTCCATTTTCACCATTGTAAACACTTTTTGAGCAAATAAAAATTCTTTTGAGAGTGTCTATAATATGAGGAGCTAAACCCAGACACTGGGACGACAGAGAAAGCTGTGTTTCATCCATGTGGTAATTTAAATAATTCTTTATTTACTTTTTGCACCAATTTTAGTTGACTTAAGATTTCAATTAATTGTTTGTGACTTTGTTTGATGGAGCATGCTTAGTCCTAGGGATTCTTGATGCGCCATGCTCATGATATACGAGTAATATTTTATGGAATCTACTTTGGCAAAGAATAAAGTTAATATTTGTTTGTTTTGCATTATAATCGCTTAGGATTAATTTCTGAACCACTTGAATATGAAAAACAGCCGAATCCTTAGTCCCAGTATCTCGCACCATTGTTAATATTTTTGTATAAAATTATTTAATTTATTATTTTAAAAAAACTTTAATATCTACAAGTCCGAGAGAACGACAACCTATTTACCACTATAAAAAAATTCGATTACCTGCCAAATTCAACCGAAAATAATCAAGGTAAGTCATTTTTGCAATGGAAAGTCAATCATCAACTAACAATTCAATTGGAAACATACTTAGAAGATGCAAGCGACCAACCAAATCAATATTGGCAAGAAGAGATACGAAAAAGAAGCATGCGACCTACTAAAAAACCATTCACTCCATCGTCATATCCTACGAAGGAAGAAGAAGAGATATGTGAGGCCAAAAAACAAGGCGAAGAACAATCCTATCTCCTGCAAGTATACAAGCAAGTCGAGAAAGATACGGGATGGGTTAAAAATTATTACATCGTCAAAGATCTTCCCGAAGAACATCAACATGAGGATATATTTTGGAGACAAATTGGTTGGAGTCCTTTGGTTAATTACAACAAGAAGCTGCACTATGATTATGAACCGTCCCACATTCGTGATAAGACGATTCACGTTATGAAATTGTGCACTAAGTATAACGAGTTTCTCGCGAGGCACAAAGGGGATAGGCGTGCGGCCCATGATGCATATACCAAATGGATATGAGAACTGTTTTATCACATCGAAGCCGCAACAGTAGTTAAATCTCGTACCACGAAAATGAGTAACATGTAAGATTTATGTTAGGCTTGATGTACCGTAGTTTCAACTAAATGGAGTTTACATTTATTATGAATAAATGGAGTGTTTTTTTATTCTGATTAAGGGTCGTTAGCCAATAAGAAGTAGCAAATTGACGACTGTAGAGTCATCAATATGTTAATTTCGACAATAACGACCCTTGTTGTGGTTTTCAAAAAATGGCTAGCGTCGTTAATCTGCAAAATATTATTATGACGACTCTGTATATCGACCAAGTTATATGAATTTGTTTATATTCGAGTCGTCAACCTGTTCAGTTTAATGATGACGACTCTAACACATCCTTCTAAATTCTTAAGAAAGCAAAAGTGTTTTAAAAAACAATCCAAACCAAACACATAGTACATACCACAGAAAATAGTTGTATCTAAGAAACAAGAGTTCAAGTCGATAATCCTAAAAGAAAAAAAAAACAAGTTCATCCACGATCTCTGCCTCGACCTCCCTGAATTGATGATGACTTGCTTCTCCTAGAAGGACCCTATGTTGGGCTGCCCTTTGGAGAACCACCTTCATCATCATATTTTCCTCCTTCACCCCGTTCAACACGTTCTTGTCTTAGCTGACTAGATGTTTTCCTGGTCCTTTTACTTTCCTTAATCAGATCAGCAAAAATTTTCTTCGCTTGTGGATTTTCAATGTGTTTGCAGTAATCAGCGTACTGACGATGTCGCGCAGGTTCTATCACTTCTCCTTTGTTGTCCGAACAACAAAATTCCTTGATAAGAATCTTTATATGTTCCCTCTATTTGCATCCAAATATCAATTCATATTAACAAGCTTATATTTGAGGGAATATGAATAACAAAATTACAAAGAAAAATACTTACCACAAGCTTAAGAATGGTAGAATCATCTCTAGTGCCGGATGTAGAAGCCGAGGAGGATGCTTTGTTTCTCCTCTTACCGGTAATAGTATATATCCTTATCACCCGGGGATGAGAGAAGCCTTCGTACCAGAACATGTAATCTTGACTTACCTCGTGACCTTCATTCACATGCTCCCAAAAAGATATGTCTACCCTTCTCTTACCCTTATTCCTATCATTCCAATGCTTGGCCTCAGGCTTAGGTTAAACAACATTCATCATTTTCCATCTGCCTTGCATTTGTCTAATTTATGTTTAAACGGTGGTACATAATCTTCATTGGGTGAATCTTGAATATACCCAAGATGATGCATTATTCTATTTGGATTATACATTGAATATCCATAAGGGTAAAACAAAGGGCCATGGTAATATACGAGATCTTGGATTACTCTATCTCTATCTCCCTTATATGGATCAAAGTTTACCGCTTTGGCTGTCATGTTGTCCAATTTATGGCGCATGGCTATAAAGTCTTCCTTTTGTTATTTCTCCTTATATTGAGACCCACTGAAATTGTATCGGGTTCCTCTTGGTTTAGTATTATCCCATGTTGACTCCAATTCGACGTCTCCATCGTCTTTGATCAATGATGGGAAATGCTCGTAAATCCACACCTAAAATAACACCAAAACAATCAAAAAATGCAATAAATCTTAAAATAATGGACAAAAAATAATACACACACCCAACAATTTTAATCACTCAAATTACCTGAAGTAGAGTCAAATTCTCCTTAATTTGATAAGTTTGTTCCCGAGATGCCTTTGCTAGATGTGCATTTAAATGTGCCACTATGGCAGTCCCCCACGAGTAATTACTCACCTCGTCCAATGGATCCAAAATCTGAAGAAGGTTGACGCTGACTCTGTTTTATTTTCTATCAGGATATATATCAGAAGAAAGAACGTACAACAAATATGCGGCCTCCGTAGCACGAACTTCCAAATCAGAGAGGAGATTATTGTCTTCGTCTTTCTTAAGTGAACCAGCATACATCTTTCTAAGGGGCTTAAGCTTGAATTCTTTCTTTGGGTACTTCGCTTTCGTCGTCGCTTCATCCCAACCAAACAACTTCAAGGTGAGTGCATAAATTTCATTCCAAGGTAGGTTTTTTTTGAACTTGTCACCGGTGGATTTGCCTTCGACTTGCAATCCTAAAATCTGTTCTGCATCGTCTGGAGTCACTCCCATCTCGCCAAAAGAAAATAGGAATGTATCGGTTTCACCGTAAAACCTTTCTAAGAAACGTGATACTGCGACTTTGTCATACGCAATCACGGAGTTCTGAACCGCAACATATAAACCTGAGTTTTCAACAATCTCTCTCACTCTTGAACATTCACCTTCTAGCGGCCTTATTGCCATTTTCACATAAGAAGATTCGCGTCTAAAAATACGTGTGACATTATTATGATCCTACAAAAGAGAAACGAATAAAAATCATAAATAAGAAACTTAACATCAACAAATCATATTAAGAGCAAAGTTTCGATTCTTACGATTGTCTCTTAGATGGTATGAACCCAGGTGCTCTTATAACCAAATATAAATTTGCATCCATCTTTAGGTTCTCCTCTAGCTTTCCTACCACGAAGACGTTCCAGCTGCAAATGTGTGGGGGGGAATGTCTCTCACTGGGTGCATTTGGACCTGACTTCTTATTCTTAGCCAGTACAGTCGGTTGATCCTGATGCTGCTGCTCCTTCTCTCCTCCTCCTCCTCCTCATCATCATCATCATCCTCATCCTCATCTTCCTCATCATCACCACCACCATCACCTTTACCATATTTACCATCATCACCATCATCATCCTTCTCATCACCACTACCACCACCATTTCCATCATCCTCCTTCTCATCCTCCTCCTCATTACTTTCATCCTCCTCCTCCTGAATCTCCAAATCCTCCTTACCATCACTACGACCTTTTTATCATCATCATCATCAATAACATATTCACCCCCCGTAGGAATTTATTCTTGTTCATCTTACTCATCACTTGTAGAAGCAAACACAACATGAGAGGATGAAGTCAACGAATCCGAAGACTCATTACCTTTATCTGTGGGTTCACGGATAGAGAAGGCTACCTCACTCGGTCGTTTTCCGTGTAATTGACCGGAATTTATGTATTATCATGGCGAGGAGTTCTGGAAGGAGGAGTTACCAAGGGATTCTTATCTTTTGTCTTGCTACAATAGTCCAAAGACAAAAAAGAAAGGTACTGATGAGACATCATTTTTATTGTCTAAAATAAGAGTCGTCAATAAAAAATGATAAACATAAACAAGCCTTTTACACAATTGACGACTCCAAATTAGCCCATGACGATTCTCAAATACATAATGACGACTCTACTGTTTATAAATGACGACCCTTCTATTTTTTTGAAAAGAATAGTAGTTATTCATCATATAGAGTCGTTAAGGTTTATAAAAGGGTCGTCACAAAAGAATCGTTATTGGTTTTAATTGACGACTCCTATATTTTTTTGAATAGAGTGGTAGTTTTGCATAGTGTAGAGTCGTTGAGTTATAAAATGAGTCGTCACCAAGAATCTTCATCGGGGTAATTACAAAATGGATGACTCTAATATAGGGAAAAATACTGGAAAACCTAGTTCTAGGGTCGTTATCTCCTACATCCTAATGGTTAACGATTTTTCATTATTTCAACATGCAGATGAAAAATCGTTAAGGAACAAAAACTTTGTATTGACGATCCTAGAATTGAAACTACAATTTTGCTGTTAAAAATAAAAAATTTCAATCATCATATCAAATCAAACGCAAACCCAAGTTAGATTAGGGGTTTTTAGTTCACATACCTTCTGATTGGAGCCATAGGTTTCTCCAATTCCGCCTGATTTGATTTCTCTCTGGTTCTCACATAAACCTTAGCGTTTACTGCTTCTAAAAGATTAAGGATTTGAAATTCTTTTCTAGCTGTCGTCTTGGTACGTGCCATATTTGTGGAAGAAATTAATCGTCGATTAAAGTTTTCACATGGACGATTACGACGATGAATCGTTTGAAAAAATTTCTTCCTCTGAGTCGTTAATGGAGATGGAGAGAATAAAGAGAAGGAGGGGAGGAGAAAAAGGGTTACTAGGATTAAATAAAAGTGTTTTTGTTTAGAGATGATTTGAAATTTAGGGACTAGGATTAAGGGTTAATAAGATTTTTAGATTATTAAATACAAAAGGGTAAAATGGTATTTTCACCACCACTTTGTAAGCACCCAATATTTTTTTTTTGTGTGGGGGGGGGGGATAAAATAAGTGAGGCCCCTAATTGTTGTTTGGGGTCCCCCAATTAATCGGTGTTCTTTATCTTGTGGAAAAAACAATCTCCCATAATGACATCTTTTGGTCCACATCATGTAGAAACATGAGTATGTTTTATTCTTCCATTGGAGTTTTTCTAAAGGAGACACATTTTGGAGTGTGGATGTCAGTAAAAAGGGTTGTTGTATTTTTTTCTAGCAAGTTTAAAACGTCAATATAGTATACAAATTTGGAAAGATCCTTGGGTGACAAATCAACTAGGGCATCTTATTTTTGTTTTTGATAACCCTCCAGAAAATATTTAAAGGGTATCTGATTCAATTTCTTATGAGACTAACAGCTGGAATGTCAACTTATTACAAGATCTTTATCTAACTAATATGGCGGAAGTTATTCAGGATATCTACATTAATGCATAGAATGAAAATGAATCTCTAATTTGGTTACCAACAGTGGATGGAAAATTTTCTATTAAGTCTCATTACAAGCTTTTTTAAGATAATTCCCCTTCAACTTCTGCAAAATGATTTCTTGCGTGGAAGAAATTTTTGGTCCTTCACCAGCATCACCTCTAAGATCTCGCACTTTCTTGGAAACTGCTTCACAATAGTTTAGCAGTGAATCAAAGTATTAATAGATTTAATGCTCGTTTATGTAAATATCCGATATGCAAAGGCTTATAAAGGACGTAACAACATATAATTTTAATAACTTGATAGATTAATAATTCTGGTGTACACAACTTCATGGATTTATAACCTATTTATATTGCTCAGATCACCAAGAGTTCCAAAAAATAAAAAAGCTAAACAGATTCCTAAGAAAGAAAAAACTCCTAAACATAAAAATAATTCTAGAACAAACAAAGTTCTAAATTTAGTGCATTCATAAACTCAACAGACTTTTATAAACTTAAAACTTGTCTGTCAAGTAATATTCCAAATCTTGTACAACTTCAAATCATAGTCTTGGTTAGACTTGATTTCCAACAACCTCCCTCAAACCAAGATTATGTAAACTAGTCATTCCAAGTCTTTCATGTAAGTTATCAAAGACATCATCTTTCAAGGCCTTTGTAAAGATGTCTGCAACCTTCTCAGAACTAGGACAAAAATTCACAACTGCTTCTCAATTTTTGACTAACTCACGAATATAATGATACTTTATATCAATATGCTTTCTTATTCCATAAAAAACTAGATTCCTTGTAAGTACAATAGCTGAGTTGTTATCACATACTATTATAGTTGGATTCACATGTTCGTGATTCAATGAACTTAACATTCTTCTTAGCCACACAACTTGAGTGGAACAAGAAGTTGTAGCTACATATTTTGCTTCTGCTGTAGACAATGCAACCACTTGTTGCTTCTTTGAATTGATTCTTGTATAAGTACTTTTCATGAATTGATTCTTGTATAAGTACTTTGCACGATTACAAATCAATACGATTTCGTTTCAATTTGTTCATGAATATTTCTATGATATAGTGAACAATTGAACAACTCTATTTGAAATAAAATTAGATTCATTTGATTATCTATCATGATTGATTGATCATCATATTTGATCTAGAAGTGTTAGATGAATGTGGTTAAGTCAAAAGTGTTCATATGGCTAAATTTAGTTAACTGTTATTGAGCCAACCCAATATACACGTTTAGGTACGGTTATCCATATATATATATATATAAGTATATTTCATCTATGTGTAACAAGCTAAGACCATCTAACGGTGGATATTAATTGCTTAATTTCTAAGCAGACTTAGCTTGAATCTTAAATCAGGAGTTCATCTAATGGTGAATATTAAATGCTTTGTTACTAAGCTATCTTAGATTTGATTATAATCAACCCTGATTTTAAAATCTATATAAGTGAGAACTCCCGCAACTGGAAAACATAATCCCGACATTTCCTTGTGTCCTAGTTGCAAACTAGAGTCGATTCTCCTTTAACCTAGGTTTTCCAAAACCATTATTACGTTAACGACTTGAAGACTTTATTTGTGATTCATGAAGCCAGATCCAACTATTTTCTCTGTAATTGCTTATTCTGATCTTACGTGTTCTATCTATTGAGTTTTATCTTCTTTAAGATTTATATCTGATAGGTAAGATATAAAAAGTAATCACAACTGTTCTTTGTCTCGGACTCTTGTGATTCCGCAATAACTTATTCTGTTAATCAGCTAGGTTATTGTGAAGTGACTAATATTTCTAGGCTTCTCTTTGGGAGTATAAGACCGGATTATTAGTTGGTTCCTGTTCACCTTGATTTTTGTATTAAAAGAAGGAAAAAAATAATAAAGGATAGACATATCTGTGGGAGACAGATTTGTTTATAACTCTTCGACTTTGGGTCGTAACAACTCTTAGTTGTGGATGAGATCAGCCAAGAGAATCAAGTGAGCAGAATTCTGAGTGGTTCTAGAGGCCTAAGGAACGCGACTGTATCTTAATCGGGGTGAGACTTGGTTAGGGATCAATTACATCCCAGTTCGAAGTTAACTTGTATTAGGCTAGTGTCTGTAGCGGCTTAATACTGTGTGGTGTTCAAATATAGAAAGGTCCCGAGGTTTTTCTACATTTTCGGTTTCCTCGTTAACAAAATTTCTGGTGTCTGGGTTATTTCTTTTCCACATTATATTTGTTTATATAATTGAAATATGATAGGTTGTGCGTAGTTCAATCACAGTTGATAAATCCAACCTTATTTGCTGGATATAACTTGATTGACACTTGTGCATTGGGATTTGGTACCGTCCAAGTTATTTCTCATATCGATCAGGCTCACGTATTTCTATCTGTTTGATTTGATGATTGTATTGAGAAAGAGATAAATCTCTTTGATATATTTGATTGAATCTCATTTTTAAGTTGGTAATTTCGGAATTATATTAGAATTTAGTCCATACATATTTCCGAACGAATTATTGGGTGTGGTTGTTATACCCCCCGCTTTTTCAATTGGTATCAGAGCAGGCAAACACGCTAAAACCTCATAAGTGTGTGTTTGTAGCAATCTGACTCTATGTACAGAAGTGTTATCTCTATAAACGTACTGCCAGTCTTCGATGGCTTGAATTACTTATGGTGGAAAATTGTAATGCATAATTTTCTATAAGCGCGAGATTTTCAATTATGGGTTCGTATTGTTAATGTCTATAATCATCCATTAGTTACAGTAGATAATGTAACTGTTGCACAGGATATTGGTGAGTATGATGATCTTGGGATTCTTGTTGCAAAGCAAAATTCTGGCGGATTAAATATTATCATCCATGACATTACCCCAGATCTTCAACACCATGTGATTACGTGCATTCGGTCTAAAGATGCTTAGGATATCTTAGAAATTATATTTGAAGGGAATACCTCTGAGAAATAAGGTAGGCTTCAAAACCTAAATTCTGATTGGGAAAACCTTCGTATGGATGATGAAGATTCATTTGATGAGTCTAATCACAAAGTGTCTGAAATTGTTGATACATATTTTGCGTTGGGTAATACTATTCCTTAAAAGGACATTGTGATGAAAATTCTCAGATCGCTGCAGCCAAATACGATTCTAAGAAACATGCCATCATTGAGGGAAATAACCTTGAAACACTTTCTAGGAATACTCTTGTTGGAAAGCTAAAGATGATTGATCTTGCACAAAGTAAAAGAGAAAAACTTCGCGTGTCTTGAAATTTTGTTGTTGCACCTGATGTAAATTCTATATGTTCTAAATTGATTGATATGAATGATAAGAATTTCTTTAACTCAACTCTTTCAATGTTTATACAACAGTTAAATAAAACTCTTAGATGAAGAAAAAGAAAGTCTCGCAAAAAATCTCCCTCATCAATCAATGAAATGAATAGGAAAGTTTACAAAGACTATGATAATTGAACTTGTTCCAAGTGCTGCAGATATGGTGATCATATCTCTAGTTGTCCCAATAAGGAGTTTAGTGAAACCAAAGCATGGATGGAAACTATTGACTACTGTCCCGAGAAAGAAGCATGTGAAAGTTCTCTCACATACTTTGCTGAAAATCACACTTGTCTCTCCAACAATTCTGATTATTCCATGGTAAACAATCTAACTTCCCCATAAGAGAAAATTGATCTCTTAACCAAAGACCTATGCCCAATGAAGAGTATTTTTTAACTAGAAAAGGAAGCATGTATTAAAAGGATTGAACATCTAGAATGTCAACTGAAAAAATTAAGACAAGAAAATGTAATATCTCGCAATCGTGATCACAAGAAGAAGAATCGTTTCTCTTCGAAAAATTATTTTAAACTCAATCAACATACTAATCCAAAAAATATGTCACTTTCAAAACCTTCTTGTAAAGGGAAAGACGTGATAAGATACAAGGGCACAGAAAACCCAAGTCTTTCTTGTGTAAAAACCAGGATCACCTTAAGATGGATTGCACAAAGGTTCTTGAAATTTCTTCTTCTAGTAATTTACTTTATCAAAAGAAGAGAAGAAAATCTCATAAGAAATCAACATCACTTTCAAAGATATTTTCAGAACCATTCATAGTCTGCAAAAACCGATAAACAGAGCACGCAGAACATTGTGGGAAAGGAAGATGGTCCTTATTGATCATTCCTCTGTAAAGAAAAATCAGAGACAAGGAATAAGGAAATCTTCCTCACCTCTTGATCCTTTACTAGATGGAAGAAATTACAAGTTGTAATAGTTTCTGAGATTGTTCTTGTTTTCCCCTGGACAAGAACCATAATCTCCAAGAGGGGTGTGAAAAGGTCTCAGATGTATCATAATTCTTGAGATTAACGAGAATCCTTCTCTTCATTAACTTGTTCTTGTATCTCTTTCTTGTGCTCTAAATTCTTTTATTGATCTAAGAACCATTTCTTGGAAAGGAAAATCAAGGCAAAGGAAATTTGAAGCCAAATAAGAAGATAAACAAAGGAAACTCCGTTCATAAGCGCATTGATTGGAAGTTATGTGAAATGAAGAAGATAAACAAGATGAAGAACATTGTCCCATAATTTTATTTTTAAAGTTTATATTTTAAATTATTATTGTCTAATTTTATATCTTGACTACTAATAATTAGTTTGAAGTTTATATTAATTCGAAAATTTGACTCATATTATTGAAAATTAAGCTTATATTTTATTCTTAATACAGTCTTACATTTCAACTTTAACTATAAATAAGAAAAATATTAAAACTTCTAAAAACTTCTAATAAAGTTGACAATTTGGAAAATAAACTTTTAAAGTTGACAATTAGAAAATTAAAACATAAACATTGGATTATATTTAGGTAACACTCTAATCTCAAAACAACTTCCCTATTGGAAGTCTTTCCGCATCAGCGGCGAAACTCCATCCGACTCATTTGTTCAATGTCCATCATCGTTTCACCACCCATCATGTTTCGTCCCGCTTGCATTACTGAAGAAACATAGTTAATGATTTCCTTATTCAACACAGTGAAGCGGTGACTCAACACGCTCACATCTCGATTACTGTTGAGGTTCATTGTTTCTTTTTCAAATTTCACAAATAAGTTTTCCCAAAATGTCATGGCCTTGGAATGCAGCATCAACGATAAGACAATCATGGCAAAAAAAAACATAATTTCTGCAAATACATTCATCTCTCGGAGTTGTAAATTTTGGACTCCGCCTTTTTTTTTTTTGCACATTGGCTATTTGATTTTAGGCAACATGTTGGTTTTCTATGAACTCAGGCATGTTCATATTTTAGTCATGCTCTTTGAAAAATTGAAAGAGTGATGAAAAGTATGGAAGATATGTGAGATTGAGAAATTCTACAAAGATTTAGAAATTCTGGTGTGAGTTGAAATGAATTTGAAGTTGAGTATTTATAGGAGGAGAAATTCTTGATTGTTGAATGAAAAACAACTTAGCGATGTTCTAAGAAACGAGCGTCGAAAACACTAGCGCTGACGTCTCTCTAACTCTTGAGCATTGAGATGACCAGCGAGCGATGAAGTCTCTATCGCTCACTGAAAGCTCCATCATGTGTGCCTAAATGGTGTATTTGGGTACCAGGAAGTAAAGTGGCAAATCATAGTTTTTGACATGTGCATTGGAATAGGCCTACAAAATGCACATACAACAAGAACAAAACGAGTGAGGACATAACTATTGAATGATAAAATGACAGCCGGCTAAGAGCTCTTGATAAACAACAAGTGGTAGTGGGTCCCACCTATTGCCAGTCCTAGGATTGAAAAATCCATATAGGCAGTAGACAAGGGTGTTGTTCACCTAGGTTAAAAGAATGGTAGATATATGAGCAAACGTTGCAACTCAAAAGTGTAGTAGAAGTTGAACAAGAAAATTGTGAAGATATCGTGTTTTCCAGAAACAGAAATACTGAAACAAACTAAAGAATTGTATAAGATCTACTCTCTTTTTGCTCCTCAACTCTTCTCAAAAAATAAAAATAAAATTAGGGTTCTATAGAAACTAAAAAGTGGGTTTTCTCTGTTTCATCTCATTGCAACTCTCAGCAGTCTTTGTTATTGTTAGGGGGTATGGCGACTAGTAGCATGAAATCAAAGCAGGTACGCACAACCAAGCTCTCTCTGATACATAATGTATGTTTGGTTAGTTTTGTTTTGCCTGATTCATAGTCGGTTTTTGCTTACACAAGTACAAATTTGTGTTGGAGTTTCATGGATTACCAACAGATTATGACAGTGTCCTGATGATTTTTGCGTTTTCTTGTTTTGATCATTCCAGGAGAAGCGTAGAAGCAGCTTATCAGATGATGAACTTATAATCTTCGTCTTGGGTAAGTTGCTAATACTTGCTGAGTTAGAATAATCGATTAGTGAAGCGACAAGTATCTGAATTGATCACACTGTTGTGATTCAGGGGGTCCTGGTAGTGGAAAGGGGACACAGTGCAAGATGATTGCCCAAAGGGATGATCAGTTCTGCCATCTTAGCGTTGGAGATCTTCTTAGGCTAGAACAGGAATCAGGTTCCAAGCATGGGTAAGTATGCAATCTGGTTTACTTGACTTACACACCTTGTTTACTAACCCAAACCACCGGAAAGCATTTTAATGGTTGTCCAGTTCGTTTATTCTGCACTCGTGGTGCATTACAAATGCTCCTAATGCAGTACTATGTAGTTAGATTTACTGATTTTTGTTGCTCGGATATTTCCCGACTCATTGTAAATATTTAAGTGTGTGCATCTATAACGCGCTTGTTACTGTAGTACCATGATTAAGAACTATATCAAGGAGGCAAAGCTCGTCCCTTCAGAGATTGTGGTTGACCTCATACTACAGGCCATGAAGAGAAGTGGCAAGAAAAAGTTTCTAATTGATGGGTTCCCTCGCAACGAAGAAAATCGTGTTGCGTTTTATTCTGCTGTAAGTCTTTGTTTGTTCTGATTGCACACAATCTCCTCAGGAAATTTGATTTCATTGTGCCTACAACTACATTTGTGTACATTTATCAAATACGATTGTTTAGATTATAGAACTGCTTTTATGTGTTATTTATAGACATTTCAATTTACTTAACAGTGTCAACTAAAGCCAAAATTTGTGCTTTATCTATCTTGTTCCAAAGAGGTCATGGTGCAACGTCTTCTTTGTAGACAACAGGTTAGAAGGATCCATGCAGCTTCTGTTTCCTTGATTCATTTGTTTTAAGAAGTTTCTATCTTTATAAAGTTCTTTTTCCATTGTTGTTGCTAATGTTGCTTCCTTCCAATGAAGGGTAGAGAAGATGATAATATCGAAACAATAAGGAAGCGGTTGAAGGTTTTCGAGAACTCAAGCCTCCCTGTAATTGAATATTATCGCAGTGTGGGAATACTTCAAGAGGTAATCTTTACTTGAACCTGTCAAGTTCTCTAAAAAGGTTCCTAGTTACGCCTATTTGTGTAAGTGTTGCCTGCAACAACTTATGGTCACTTCTGTCACAGATCAATAGTGAGATGCCTGTGGAGGAGGTTTTTAAGGAGATCGCACAAGTTTTTTGAACTCTTGGAAAGGTAGATGTTGTTGTATACTTCCATTGTATATTGATCTTGATCATGCATGGGATTTGTCTAAGGTCCTCTTTTGTATGTTTAGAGTATGTACAGAATTAAGGAATTCTTAAATTTGGGCTTTTGCGGGAATTCCAACTTGTTCAGTTTTACCAAACATGAGCTTTCAAGTTTCAACCGACCTTTAAAATGTTATAGCCTTTTGTTTTTCTCTGTGTTTTTAGATGTCTAATTATTGAACTTTTCTCTGCAGCAGAGCTGGAGAAAATTTTGTTTCTCCGGGGAAACGCTATGGAACTGGAGTTGGATCAACCTGATTATGGAGAGTGATGCTCAAACATCAAAATGCAATAAGGCTACTTTTAATGAGACCTGCAGTACAATGATTTAGATTAATCATTTCTTATTTTCTCTCTAGATTCTCAAACTGTTTGTTTAACTTTTCACCATGTTGTGCAATGTTTTAGGATTATCAGTTCTTAATTTCCCTCATTTTTAAGTATACTGGGTGCCTAGGGAAATTACATCCCAAGCTAAGCAAGGATGATATAGATATCCCTGCTTTAGGAAGACAGCATTTCTAGTTCCGTGACAGATACTCCACTCTACCATACTTTATCCAGAAATCCTTTTTAGTCATGTTGCTAGGGACAAAATTAATAATCTGTTCAGGACTGAGCTGTTCAACATGCGCTGTACAATCCACCTTTGAATCTGGTGGTGTAGATGGTTTCCTAGAATGGGTGCACCAGTATGTCTGGTGGACTTAGTAATGTTTCTTTCACTTCTCCCCCGTCAGATTCTCAATTTCCGTGTATAACTAGAACAGCTTGAATACTGAAATCAAGGACTGCTGTTCCTCTTTTTTCTGGACTTCGAAATTAACTAGTAAGAAATATATTCATAAGTCATAACTGAAGAAGTGCTTTGTATTTCTTCCCAAGTTATTTTTGGCAGAGAAATAAGCGACTGATATGAAAGTGTTGATTCATTCTCAGGGACTCCTGTGGCAGTTCAGGAAGTAACCTGCTCATGGTAGCTTTGACAGAATCAACCTGCTGGAAGGTTTGTATCGAAGATAACAAACAAGAATTGGACTTGTAATTTACCAGAAACAAAGATATTCATTTCTAGTAATGGAGCGTATTACAAGATAACAAACAGACAGCCCACACAAGTGTGGTTTTTAGGACTCGATGACAACCATACGTGTGGCATTATTATGATCCTACAAAAGAGAAACGAATAAAAATCATAAATAAGAAACTTAACATCAACGAATCATATTAAAAGCAAAGTTTCGATTCTTACGATTGTCTCTTAGATGGTATGAGCCCAGGTGCTCTTATAACCAAATATAAATTTGCAGCCATCTTTAGGTTCTCCTCTAGCTTTCCTACCACGAAGACGTTCCAGCTGCAAATGTTGGGGGGAGGGGGGAATGTCTCTCACTGGGTGCATTTGGACCTGACTTCTTCTTCTTAGCCAGTACAGTCGGTTGATCCTGATGCTCCTCCTCCTCCTCCTCATCATCATCATCTTCCTCATCATCACCACCACCATCACCTTTACCATCATTACCATCATCACCATCATCATCCTTCCCATTACCACTACCACCACCATTTCCATCATCCTCCTCCTCATCCTCATTACTTTCATCCTCCTCCTCCTGAATCTCCAAATCCTCCTTACCATCACTACGACCTTTTTATCATCATCATCATCAACAACATATTCACCCCCCGTAGGAATTTATTCTTGTTCATCTTACTCATCACTTGCAGAAGCAAACACAACAGGAGAGGATGAAGTCAACGAATCCGAAGACTCATTACCTTTATTTATGGGTTCACGGATAGAGAAGGCTACCTCACTCTGTCGTTTTCCGTGTAACTGACCGGAATTTAAGTATTATCATGGCGAGGAGTTCTGGAAGGGGGAGTTACCAAGGGATTCTTATCTTTTGTCTTGCTACAATAGTCCAAAGACAAAAAAGAAAGGTACTGATGAGACATCATTTCTATTGTCTAAAAATAAGAGTCGTCAATAAAAAATAATAAACATAAACAACCCTTTTACACAATTGACGACTCCAAATTAGCCCATGACGATTCTCAAATACATAATGACGACTCTACTGTTTATAAATGACGACCCTTCTATTTTTTTGAACAGAATAGTAGTTATTCATCATATAGAGTCGTTAAGGTTTATAAAAGGGTCGTCACAAAAGAATCGTTATTGGTTTTAATTGACGACTCCTATATTTTTTTTGAATAGAGTGGTAGTTTTGCATAGTGTAGATTCGTTGAGTTATAAAATGAGTCGTCACCAAGAATCTTCATCGGGGTACTTACAAAATGGACGACTCTAATATAGGGAAAAATATTGGAAAACCTAGTTCTAGGGTCGTTATCTCCTACAGCCTAATGGTTAACGATTTTTCATTGTTTCAACATGCAGATGAAAAATCGTTAAGGAACAAAAACTTTGTATTGACGATCCTAGAACTGAAACTGCAATTTTGCTGTTAAAAATAAAAAATTTCAATCATCATATCAAATCAAACGCAAACCCAAGTTAGATTAGGGGTTTTTAGTTCACATACCTTCTGATTGGAGCCATAGGTTTCTCCAATTCCGCCTGATTCGGTTTCTCTCTGGTTCTCACATAAACCTTAGCGTTTACCGCTTCTAATAGATTAAGGATTTGAAATTCTTTTCTAGCTGTCGTCTTGGTACGTGCCATATTTGTGGAAGAAATTAATCGTCGATTAAAGTTTTCACATGGACGATTATGACGATGAATCGTTTGAAAAAAATTTCTTCCTCTGAGTCGTTAATGAAGATGGAGAGGATAGAGAGAAGGAGGGGAGGAGGAAAAGGGTTACTAGGATTAAATAAAAGTGTTTTTGTTTAGAGATGAAATGAAATTGAGGGCCTAGGATTAAGGGTTAATAAGATTTTTAGATTATTAAATACAAAAGGGTAAAATGGTATTTTCACCACCACTTTGTAAGCACCCAATCTTATTTTATTTTGTGGGGATAAAATAAGTGAGGCCCCTAATTGTTATTTGGGGTCCCCCAATTAATCGGTGTTCTTTATCATATGGAAAAAACAATATCCCATAATGACATCTTTTGGTCCACATCATGCAGAAACATGAGTATGTTTTATTCTTCCATTGGAGTTGTTCTAAAGGAGACACATTTTGGAGTGTGGATGTCAGTAAAAAGGGTTGTTGTATTGTTTTCTAGCAAGTTTAAAACGTCAATATAATATACAAATTTGGAAAGATCCTTGGGTGACAAATCAACTAGGACATCTTATTTCTGCTTCTGATAACCCTCCAGAAAATATTTAAAGGGTATCTGATTCAATTTCTTATGAGACTAACAGCTGGAATGTCAACTTATTACAAGATCTTTGTCTAACTAATATGGCGGAAGTTATTCAGGATATCTACATCAATGCATAGAATGAAAATGAATCTCTAATTTGGTTACCAACAGTTAATGGAAAATTTTCTACTAAGTCTCATTACAAGTTTTTTTTAAGATAATTCCCCTTCAACTTCTGCAAAATAATTTCTTGCGTGGAAGAAATTTTTGGTCCTTCACCAACATCACCTCTAAGATCTCACACTTTCTTGGAAACTGCTTCACAATATTTTAGCAGTGAATCAAAGTATTAATAGATTTAATGTTCGTTTATGTAAATATCCGATATGCAAAGGATTATAAAGGACGTAACAACATATAATTTTAATAACTTGATAGATTAATAATTCTGGTGTACACAGCTTCATGGATTTATAACCTATTTATATTGCTCAGATCACCAAGAGTTCCAAAAAATAAAAAAGCTAAACAGATTCCTAAGAAAGCAAAAACTCCTAAACATAAAAATAATTCTAGAACAAACAAAGTTCTAAATCTAGTGCATTCATAAACTCAACAAACTTTTATAAACTTAAAACTTGTCTGTCAAGTAATATTCCAAATCTTGTACAACTTCAAATCATAGTCTTGGTTAGACTTGATTTCCAACAACCTCCCTCAAACCAAGATTATGTAAACTAGTCATTCCAAGTCTTTCACGTAAGTTATCAAAGACATCAGCTTTCAAGGCCTTTGTAAAGATGTCTGCAACCTTCTCAGAACTAGGACAAAAATTCATAACTGCTTCTCAATTTTTGACTAACTCACGAATATAATAATACTTTATATCAATATGCTTTCTTATTCCATGAAAAACGAGATTCCTTGTAAGTACAATAGCTGAGTTGTTATCACATACTATTATAGTTGGATTCACATGTTCGTGATTCAATGAACTTAACATTCTTCTTAGCCACACAACTTGAGTGGAACAAGAAGTTGTAGCTACATATTTTGTTTCTGCTGTAGACAATGCAACCACTTGTTGCTTCTTTGATGACCAAGAAAAATACCTTGATCCCATATGAAAAGCAAACCCTGAAGTGATTTTTCTTTCATCAGTATCATCAGCCCAATCACTATCAGTGTAACCTAACAATTTTGCATTCTTTGAAACACCATGAAATATTCCTAAATTAATTGTACCTTTCACATACCTTAAGATACACTTTGCTTCTTGCATATGAGATTGATATGATGATTCCATGAACCTACTAACAAGCCCAACTCCATATACAATGTCAGGTCTTGTACAGTTTAAATACTCGAGACTTCCTACAAGTTGTTTAAAATATGTAAGAATAATAAATTCTCCCTTTCCTTCTTTCTCTAACTTCAGTCTTTCTTTTACTGGATTTATAATATCTTTAAAATTACTCATTTTCAAACGATCAAGAATAGTCTTTGCATATCTTTGTTGTGATATAAAAATGCGTTTATCAGATTGTAAAACTTCAATCCCAAGAAAATATGACATTAAACCAAGATATGTCATCTCAAATTCTCTGATCATGGCCTCCCTGAATTCATTGATCATCTCAGTATTCTTTCCTGTGAAAATAAGATCAACCACATAGAGATAAACTATGATCTGATTTTCTTGAGCATTTGACTTCACATACAAAGTATGTTAGTATGAACATTTCTCAAAACCCTTTTTTTAGAAAATATGTATCAATCCTTGTATACCAAGCACGTGGTGCTTGCACCAAGACATACAGAGCTTTGTTTAACTTGTAAACTTGATTCTCTTTCCCTTCTCTAATATAACCAGCTGGTTGATCAACATAAACTTCCTCTTCCAACATACCATTTAAGAGAGCCGACTTCACATCCATCTGAAAAATCTTCCACTGATGTTTTGTTGCTAAGGCTATGATCATTCTAACAGTATCTGGCCTTGCAACAGGTGCAAATACTTCAAAATAGTCAATACCTGGTTTTTTATTATAATCTTTAGCCACAAGTCTTGCTTTAAGACGTTCTATTTCACCACCTGGTCTATACTTTTTCTTGTAGACCCACTTAACACTTATGGATTTCTTTCCTTCTGGTAAAGATGTAAGTTTCCATGTGTTATTTTTCTCAATTGCTTGTATTTCAACATCCATGGCTTATCTCCACCCTTGATTTTTAGAGGCTTCTTCAAACTCAACTGGATCACAATCTCCAAATAAGGCCAAATTCGCTAATTCTTCATCTTCTTCATTATCTCTAGTTATAACATAATCATTCAAATGAGATGGCAAAGTACGATTACTAGCTGGTCTTGTTTCTTGCTGCAAAGTTATATCAACTCTTGCTTCACCTTCAAACACTTCAAATGGACTTTCTTCTTCTTCATCCACATAGAAACTATGATTTTGTTTTAAATTAATAATTGATACCATCCTGGTAGAGTTAGTAAATAAATAAAACGAAAATAAGATTTAAGTTGGTCGTTTAGCTTTTTTAACCACCTATTGGATGGTCAATACGGTCAAACAAAATCAAAATTTAGCACCAAACACAAAGGCCTGCCATTTTATAGGCACTCACACAAAAATTCCAAAAGAAAACTATAAGTGCGGACCTGGGAGTACGAAAAATCATTATGTCAAATAATTGCGTACGATTCGGTATAATAATTATCACTTTGATTCAAGTCGTAAGAATGAATCGCGTCTTCTGAGAACGGTGAAGATTTTTCACAATGATGTGATTCTTGACTGACTACTTTCCTTCGACTAGTCAGTTTACATTTCAAGTGGAAAAACATTAACTTATGACTCATGGAGGTTATAACTCATGTCCCATGGCTTGGTGAACTATGTTCTAACCACTGGGTCAACTCCCAAAGTTCGAAGATTGGAATTGAGAAATAAACTAAAACCCAGTGCGGGAATCATGGTTAAGATTAAGAAGAACACAAACTTCAATGATAAAAGTATAGAAAATAAATATAGAGTTTCAAGAACGAACCGAAGGAAATTACCTGAAGCTGTTCAACAGGGAAATGGTCGTGGAGAATCACTTCTTCCCCGATGTTTTCTTCAACCATGCTCTTGTTCTTCTGCTGCTCCATCTCTCAAAAATCAAAAACTCACACGAATCGAAAAGCGTCTACTACTTCTTCTACTTCGTAGAAATGGAGATTCTCTGTGAGTGAAGCGCCAAAATGGGTTGGTTTTAAAGGAGAAATAAACTCCTAAAATATTCTTCTGTTCATTAAAAATAAAATTTTCCAAATCCCAAAATGACCTTATAGAATGCTTCATCCCAAGTTTTGTACACCCAATTTTTTGATATGATGCAGCGCGTAGGTGGAATGTCACGATCCTCTAGAGTCTGTTTTTGTGCAAAAGATTTATAGTGGGTTCCGAGTCACTTTGAAAGGTAATATTGTAGTTTCAACACCCTTTTCTTCTAGTTGTTCCCTGTTTATGCAGTCTGCAAAAGATCCTCCTACTTCAATTGTTTTTCATGTAAAATCATTCAAAGTTAATCCAATTCAATATATATTTATTGGAAGATGCATAGTTAGGGCTATGGACATTATCATTCTTAGGTATGTAACATGTTTTTCAAGTTCTCTGTCCATAATCTGTAAACAGAGAACTTGAAAGGTCAATATATTATAATTTGTAGTTGACATGTTTGCAAAATCGAACTATCTATTTTGCTGTGTAGATACTATTTTGTTTCTTTTTTTGAAAAGTGATTTTGCATATCGCTTTCCATATATTCCATATAACAATACTATATAATTCTATCCATTCTAATATACTTTCCCCTTTGTTTTTATCATGAAACCAATCATTTAGCCATTCATGAAAACAAGTTTTTCCATCTGCTACATAGTTGATATCAAAATTTAGGTGCATCCATACCTGTACTGTAAAATTATATTTGAGAAAAAACTGATATAAGGATTCCTCATTCTCATTACAAAGATTGCATTTAGTATTAATGTTTGGGAGAATCGCAATTACTCTCGTACCGGTTAGTAAGTTTGAATTTGCTGCTTTCAGATGAAAAGTTTTATGGATGAAATTACCTTTCCATATCTTGTCCCAGTTTCCATTGTTGTTACTATTACTATTTATTGACTGAAATCACCTTTTTCCTTTAAATTCTAGTGAGCAATGTCTTCCAAATCATTTACAAGGATACTCATATCTAGAATTATACTTATTGTGCTATCATCAAAGCAAATTTTTAGCTTGTGTTCATCCCATATTTTATGTTTATTGTGGAAAATGACATACCTTTTTCATGTTTGAAGTACCCGTACTTGGTTTATGTAGAGGAGCAATGGTATTTGGGATCCAATTATCTTAATGTCAATAAACTTTTTATTTCCTATTTCCCATGTACAATGTTTCTTAATTTGTTCAACCCCCGTAAGAATCCCTTTCCATACCCAACTGTCTCCATTTTTTGGTTTAGGATTGATATGTAGTATATCACACCGTGGATAAAAATTTTCATTTAATATTTTAGCCCCTAATGATTTTGTTTTTTCTTTTAGTCTCTACCCCATCTTTGAAATCATTGCTAGATTAAAGCTTTCTATATTTTGTATGTCTAATCCACCATCTTTCTATATTTACACATTGACTCCCATGTTTTAAAGAAGATGCTTTTTTTACCATTTGTATTCTTCTCATTTACATTCTTTCCCAACCAATAATCTCTTTGAAGATTAAAAAGAGTTTTACAGATCTGTTTTGGAATGCTAAAGCAGTTCATTTGATAAACTGCAAGAAAAGATGTTACATTCTTAACCATAACTGTTCATCCAACACTATTTACATTACTACCATTCAAGCCTTTTAAGCGTTTGGTCGTGTTTTTTATTAGGGGTTCAAAGCTTTTAAATTTTGACGTGTTAGTAAATAACGGAGATCCTAAGTATTTATCATTCAAAGGAATTGAATTTACTACTAGTATTTGCTTGACTCGGATCATTTTATCAGGATCGGTTTTAGGGCTAAAGAAAACCTCCGATTTACTGAGATTTATTAGTTTGACCAGAATTTGTTTCAAAGTCTTTAAACAGAGACACCATTTTGTGACATGTTTTTATTTCAGCTTTGCAAAATATGATGCAATCATCTGCGAAAAGTAGTTGACTCACAAATTGCATATATCTGAAAGTTTTGATGCCTTTCGTATCTCCATTTTCTTCAGCATTCAGAATTGTCTTAAACATAACTTTCATACAAAACAGAAATAGATAGGGAGATATGATCTCACAGTCTTAATCCTCTTGTTTTCTTAAAAGAAAAAACTCACTAAAGCTTCTCCAGAAAGCTTCTCCGAAACCAAGTTTTTCGAAATCCCAGAAATGACCTCCTTGAGGATGTTTCAGCCTAAATTCTATACACCCAAATTTTGGATATAATGTGGCGTGTACATGGAATGTAATGATCCTCTGTAGAATCTGATTTTGTGCAGATTTTCTAAGGAGTATTCATATGACATTCAAATGCTCCTGTGATATAAGAATTTTGATATGTTTGTCATTTACTGAATGTAAACTTTGGCAGTCTTTTGAAACTTGTCAACGCTGAGGTGAGGTGATTTTTCTTTCTTTTCCTAGTAGCATATGCGGTTGTAGGTAATAAACTTCTTTTGAGGTTTAAATTTTATTACGAACTTTGGGCATTGAGCTTTAGAAAAACAAAACAAAACCTGGAATGTAGCTAGGACCATGACTAAAAGCCGACGTCTATGAAACCTTTTGAGGTGAATGTGTGCAACTTGTGTTGAATTGTCTTTGTGCTTTATCTGAATTTAGTTCTCATTACCGCTGAAAAGAATAACTATTCAAAATGTAAGATGTTACTTGGTGACTATCCTTTTAACAAAGAGGTTGCATTAAATGATGAGATGTAAACTTTAAGTTACATAATTTAACCCACTACCGCAGAAATGTTTTGATTACATAACTTTAATGTAAGATGTTACTTGGTCTAATATGACTATTGAATGCATCTTCTAGTGCCTATGAGTTCATTTAAGAATATAAGTAAATACATTTCCGTAGGATTTTTGATAGTCAATCAATAACATATGATTCATTTGTTTAACCAACCTTGGCACGTCTTGCTAGAGAAGATAAAATTCCATTTTTTTCTCATCCGAATAAGATTCAAAGGATTCATCCCCAACCTGTATAGAATTTGATCTGTTAATTACGTTCCTCAAACACCTAAGCAGAAATAATTAAATAAATAAGAGTGATATTTATCAGATCTAGCTCGCCGATCTTTTCAAAAATATATGGTAGACCTGTAAATAACTCAAGTTAGCAAGCCACTTCTGTAACGTCCGATTAGGCTTGGAATTTATTTTGGATAAATAATTTAATTGAACGAAACTATGAGGTAGAGCTAAATTCTTATTTATTTTGATACAATATTATAATAAATGGTTACTCATCTGCGAGAAGAACCAAATTTTCCTTCTTACAGAATTCCACAATTACCCGCTGGTTTTCCTCTGCAAGAACGTATGAAATCTTTAAGAAACTTGTAACAAACGTCAGCAAAGGCAGGAAAAATCCTCGAGAGGTTTTCTGCTGGGGATGACTTAAAGGGATAATTGTATGGAAAGCAATTGATTGTTGTTGTTATACCTGACCAGTTGGATTGCCTGGATTTATCACTACCAAGGATCTAACAATGATGCCTTTTGATTGGCCATCTTCCAACTGTTTCTTAAGTTTAGAAACTTCCAACCCCCAACCAGTAGCTTCATCGAGATAGTAAGGCACCTGCAGAAAACAAATTACACAATCACTAATTTGTCATGAGACTATAACTAGACAATCTGACATCATGTTTTAAAACGCGTCTTGACACTGATTACTTGAGTAGCACAACACTTCAACTTTCAAAAAAGATTATCCTATGATGTGCGTGTAGAAACATACAAAATAAGCACCATGCAGAGCAATTGAGGCAGAGTACAAAGAGTACTGAGCAAAGAACACCATCTTTCTCTGAGCTGATCATCATATGAACCTGAGATGCAAACAAGGAAACAAATATAAGATTTTCTGCTAATCCAATTTTTTAAATACATTTAGGAGAGGTAAGATCTTGTATTAACTGCACCATCAGTGAGAAATATGTCATTCGGATTAGCAGGGAAACCATCCCGACAGCAATTCCAGCAACCACGTAAGCACTTAACACCCTGATATTGGAGGAACAGGACATGACAACCATGTTAATCATTAAAAAAATCTAGAGTTCAATATAGAACAATAAAGATTGTTATCCTTACCTGACTATGACTATAAGCACCAGTTGCTCTTCCTGGCATCTGATCTAGAATTTTCCAAGCTCGTTCTATGGAATCAGCACTGAAAATAAAAAAGTGGAGGACTTGAAGCTCATTGTGTTGCTCAAAAGGACTTAAACAAAGAAAGAGAATGTGAAATCCATTTAGGAACTCATTTTCAAACTAAGAGAGGGATTTAGTAAATTGCCACCCTGGAACTGTAACTAGCTTAAGGTGGTATTTTCATGCAAGACTTTTATTTACCTGAACAAGCCTTGTGTTTCACTTTTATCCAAAATGACTGGATGATCGCACAATGCAGCCGAAAAAGTAGGCGTGTAAACAACCCTTAGATTAGATATACTTTTGTATACATGAAAAAGAAGACAGTTAGCTGTGAGAATGGACAAACCTCTCGGAAGAAGGTAATTGGCTGCTGGCCAAGAGATTGAGGATTTCCAGTATTACAGTAAAGTATCTGTGTAACAAGTGGACAATCAGATGCTATCAGTTACAGTAATTGAAAGAGGATAAAATAAGTTTGCCCCATAAAACAATAGAAAGCTCTAAACAAATTTGTACATAAGGAACATGATTCATATGAATATAAATATCCCAACCTCCTCTAAATGTCCACATATAAAAATAATAAACATGATTGAATAAGAGATGATTATCTCATCAAAAGGATGAGATCCTGGGATTTCTTTTATCTCCTCTTGTATCCGCTGCATAAGAAGAAAAAGTAGCATAAGTGATTACATATTCAGCTAGCCAGTTAATCAAGTGGCATAAAGCTATTAAAGGATCCATCCATCAGAGTGTTGGGTGTGTGTTCAGTAAGTAAGTGTTAAGTGTTGCAAATGCATGAATGATACAAACCTGTGCTTAATTGACGATGGCTCCACGGACGGCATACTCACACTGGAGAACCTCAAGTAAGAGGAGAAAAAACAACAACAATAAGAGAGTAATAACTATGGAGGACTGAGTATAAAAATAGAACCGAGGAGACAAGTGAAGATCCATAGATAGAGATACAAAGTGTAAACACACTACTAGTCTATTCTATTGCTGTTTGTTAGAGAAAACAAAGATGCAATTAGCTCTTTTAAGTATGCATCGCATTATTCTAACTACATCAGATACACAATAGATAATGTAAGTGTTCTTTTCTCAAGGTGTTTGCATTGCAACCATTTTTTAATAAGTTTTTTTGTTTAGTTTTGTTTTTCCTTGTGAATAAGTTCACATAATTATGCGTTGGTTAACAAAACTCTAGCCGAGAAGTAGAATATGAATTTTGAAAAGGCATAGAGAATCTTGTTCATAATGCTGAGATCGATTCTAAGCTAGGAACTTTTGTAATGGATCCTACTTCTCTCAATGTACAAGTGTCTTCCCAATGTGAAATACCGGTGGTTGATGTGCAGTTTGATTTATGGTATTTATTTTTCTTTTCTGTTTTTTATATTCTTTTTAAAATATTTTTTTAACTTAAATGTGAAGTACACATATATTTTTGGGAACCAGAAACATTAAAGTGAACCACATTTGACATCTCAAAGTGCTCTTTCTGAAAATAATAGTGGATACTTTCCCAGGAGTATGATTAATATATGTCATCTCCAACTGGTAATAATAATTATAAGTTGTTTTTTCAATCACATATGATTCATGGTGTTATATGCCCTGGAGAGTTTTTTCCAAGTGAGTTGCTTTTCTTCTCGTGTGCATCCCCTTCCATGTATACCTTTGTAGTTATATTTTCTTGCAAGAAGTGAGGATAATATTGATTATGTAATAAAGTTCGCTTACAATTGAAATTTTACATAGTTAACAAAATGTACATGCCAGGTACACATATGCATATGTAATTGCGGGGTACACATCCATTTATGTAATCCTATTTTTTATCATTTAAGTTGGTTGTATGGTCTAATTTTTTAATATGTTTTATAATTATGTTCCTTTTTTCTGTTCAGTTAACCTAATTCCATGGATATTTTTGTCCAGAGATTTAAGCATTTTGAACTCGGGAAAGATAAGAAGGGAAAATAAACATCTCTATTTTAGGTTGTGGTGGCTATTTATAGGAATCTACTTTACGTATCCAGTATCTTGTTATTGTCCAACCTTAATTAATTATATTTTAAGTTTGAAATACTCTTTGGTTGATTATACGAAATGAAATACATACCTAATAAGTATACAAATAACTACCAATTATTGTAAATAAAATGAATGATAGAGCAGTACTTGTGTCTTCCGTATGTTTTTTGATATATTATTGCTCGTTATATTAGCTAGTAATATGGATGTGTAACTTCTGAGTGCACAAACTATACGTGGATGTATATATAACTACTAAGTAGACATGCCAATTCGTTCATGGGTGGGTTGGATATGTGTGGCTTGAGTACGTATATGGATTGGATCAGAAAGAATGATTTTTTGGGGACTAGCCCATTTTGATGGGGGACTACAGACTACTAGCATTTGTTTGGGTGGATATTAGAAGTAATTTTGAGTCACCTCTTATCCATATATTTATTTTAGTACCAAAATTACTCTTTTTGATTAAGTTAGTGTAATGATTAGTGAGTTAATTAATAATTAGTGAGCTTAAATTAATAAGTTGATTTTTTTCAAAAGAAGAATTATTGAGAAGGAGAAGAAATAGATGAAGATGAGGGTTTTGGAAGAAAAGCATTAGATCTTTTTCTTTAAGAGCCACAACAAGGGTATGATGTTTTGGGTACTCACGGATACTTCAAATTTAGTTAATGGTGCTTGAATTGGCCAAAACATTCCTAAAAAGGAACAATTTACAAATTGATTTCGGTTTAGTTAAAAAAGTTCGGCTACGACATCTGAAGAACAGGTAGCCGAACTCATCTGCAAGTGTAGAGGAAAAAAAAGTCGCGACATAGCCGAACTTTTAGTTCGGCTATGTCGCGAACAAAAAAAAGTTGCTATGTAACCGTACTAAAAGTTCGGTTGGGATTTTTTTTTTGCGAGGTAACCGTTTTCTAAAAGAAAAAACTCCATTAAAGCTGAGTTCGGCTATTTCGACAAACTGTTTCACATAATTCCTAGCCGAACTTCTCTCTGCAACTTCCATTTTCAACTCATTTTTGATGATTACTTCTCATTTTTTCAACCAAAAACGAATGACAAGTAATGGGTTTGTGAGAGTATCTTCGTTAATGATTTAAATTAAGCTACATATATAGAGGTGGTGGTGGTAGTCGGAGGTGGTGGCGGGCGGCGATGGTGGTTATATATACATACATATATATATATAGGTGATTATTAGGTTGGCTGTAAATTAAATTAGCTTAAGGATAGATTAGTCATTTCCACATTTTAGGACATCCCTTATAATTACAGGGTGGACATTCCTATCACAAAGTAGTTCCCCACCAAATTGGGCTAGTCCCAAAACATCATTCATCAGAAATGCACACCCATTCGCCTTGAAGGCTCTTTTTAGGCATACCTAAAAATTTCTAGGCATACCAAGTGAAGAAAAAAAAGGATGCCAAATAACAAAATCAGAAAGCCCCTTAACCAAATTTTTTTATAATGACAAATCTTCCCTTTATATATTAGTGTTAATAATCTGGATTAGTGATTAAAATTTTGTTTAGTGATTAAGATAATTTTCAGAATCATAAGGTTTGTTTGTGTAGATGATAAATTTTGGGGAAAAAAAATTTATTGAGAAGGAGAGAAGGAGAAGGAGGAAGTGAAAACAAAAATTTCTTGATTCAATGGAGGATGAGGAGGGTCATTCTTCATACAAAAAACATAGGAAAATAGATATCAACTACAACAATGATTCCCAAATGGTTGATTTCTTAGATTATGAGAATGATTTTGTGAACCATGAACAGTTCGGCTTACACCTATGAGCCGAACCAATCCCTTGACGAACAGTTCGGCTAGCCGAAACTGTTTAGGTATGCGCCGAACATATATTTTCCACTTCCAACCCATATGCTAGACACTAGTTCGGCTTGTATAAAATTTTCCTAGAAAGCCGGACCTATTCCTGAGAGTTCTGGAATAAAAAATGTTAATGGTTTGGCTTATATAATGAAAATCGTATGAGCCGAACCATTTCGTTCATGAATGAAAAGGGTATATTCTGCACAACCAAAATAATGAAGGGCATCTCATACAGTTTATTCTTTCCATTCATGAATGAAAAGGGTATTTCGTGTACTTCAACTAATGAACAATTCGGCAAGCTGAAAGTGTTATTCTTATGAGCCGAACTAGTATAAAAATGTCATAATGAGCCGAACCTAATCCTGTGTGATCTGAAAGAAAAATTATGTGAAGTTCGGCTTATATTGAGAAAATCGCAATCGCCTAACCTTTTGGTAGTACATGGTTCGGCTGTTTACATAAGTATTATATAAGCCGAACCTGATCATTTATATTCCTGATAATTGTTGGGGTAAGAATTTTGTATTGGTTCGGCACATAATGTGAATATAGTAATAGTCGAACCTCGTAAATGTGCTAGGTTCGGCTTGAAATTTCATGCCGAACTGTGCATATACACTTACAGGAAGCTTTTGTGAAGAACAGTTCGGCTAAAAACGCAACTAAATTTTGAGCCGAACCCACCTGTATCCGTCATTTAATCGATGAAAAACATCAAATAGGAGAATGGGTTTGTAAAACTTACTTTCTTATCCTCATTTCCGAAGTTGGAGATGCAGTTGGTTCAATTTTTGGTTCAATTGGTGGTTGATTTTCAGTTTCTACACCTTCATCTTCAATTGGTTCTTCTTCTTCAATTGATGGATTATAAGACGATTTGGTTTGCCTAGTCCCTGCTTTTCTTTGTACGAGTCATTATGTAGTTGAATTTAATCGACGATCAAATTTTTGCGAATCGATAATTAATCACGGTGATGAATTTTTTTTTCGCGGAAGGAGAAGAGTTCGGCTAGAGGAGGAAGAAGAAGAGATGTTAAGGAAAACTGATTTTGATTTTTTAGAAAACTGATTTTAGATTTTTGTATTAAGGGTATATGGGTAATTGAACTACCCATAAGATACCCTTTATAAGATCACCCAAGATGGAACTATTATTTGGTATGCCTAAAAACAGCCTTCTTCGCCTTAGTTAAGGGCCCAGAGGCGTTTGTCAAGTAGGGGCTTGGGCTTCACTTAATTGCCGCGTTTCCCGCCAAATCTCGCAATGTTTCCCGCCAAAACCCTGCTTACATTAGGGCGCCGTAGTTTGGAACCACAGCAGTAGCAACATTCAGCCCCCATCAGAGAGAGAGAGAGAAAGAAAGAGTCGAGATGTCTGGTTGGGATGAAGGTGGTGTTTATTACAGTGATCAAGCACAGTTTCCACCAGGTGGAGGGGGAGGAGATGCTGATAAATCATCAGCAAGTCGTCATTCAATCTTGGTCAAGTTTAAAGAATTCATACGAAGTTTTGAATCAGAACCAAATGTTTTCCCCTACAGAGAAAACCTCGTTCAAAATTATGATACTCCTTCAAAATCACTACTTGTTGATATTGAAGATCTCAATGCTTTTGATTGTCAACTCCCTTCGTTACTTCGTTCAGCTCCATCAGATTATCTACCTCTGGTATTTATTATTATTCTCTCCATCGATTTTGTTTCTTAATTTATTTGTGTTTCTAATTTGATGTTCATTTTCGGTTAGTTTGAAACTGCTGCGGCTGAAGTTCTTTCCAGTTTGAAATCAAAAGTAACAGGAGAAACTGGTGAAATTGAAGACCCAACTGTTGCTGAAATTCAGATCTTACTTACTTCTAAGGAGGATTCTGTCTCCATGCGAGCACTCGGGGTTAGTAATTTAATTTAGGGTTTTTATAAATTTGGGTTTCTGGAAATTGAGAAATATTTTTTAATTTGTTTAAATGCTGATGAAATTAGGCTCAGAGTGTATCGAAGCTTATAAAGATATCTGGGATTACCATTGCTGCATCGAGAACGAAAGCTAAAGCTACTTATGTCACATTACTCTGTAGAAATTGCAAGAGCATAAAGGTTATTCCTTGCCGTCCTGGGCTTGGTGGAGCTATTGTGCCGCGGTCATGTGACCATGTGCCTCAGGTATATCACTCACCTAAAGAATCCACTTTCATTCTTTGCCCCTTTTCTTTTAGTGTTTTGAATAGTGGAATTTTTTGATATTCGTGTAGACTGCAGGAGAGGAACCTTGCCCTATTGATCCTTGGATTGTGGTTCCTGATAAAAGCAAATATGTTGATCAACAAACTGTTAAGCTACAAGAGAATCCCGAGGTAATAAGCATTATTCGGTGAATAACATGGAATCCTATGAAATATATGATAAGTATGTCTTTCTTAGAAGTGTCTAAGCCTGTCTGATCAGTTTGTATCCTTCCGAAAATGAAGGATGTGCCTACTGGAGAGCTTCCAAGAAACATGCTTCTCTCTGTGGATCGTCAGCTAGTTCAAACTATTGTACCTGGGACAAGGCTGACCATCATCGGAATTTACAGTATCTTTCAAGCTGGGAATTCAGCAACTAGGTAAGACTTGATCCTTAAATTTTCCAACATTTAATGTAGTCCTGCAAATACTGATTTTTGATATGTGCGATTGGGTATTTATCTTTCAGTCAGAGAGGAGCTGTTGCAGTGAGACAACCTTATATCAGGGTTGTCGGTATAGAGGACGGCAGTGACTCCAACTCTAGTGGGAAATTTGTCTTCACTGCGGATGAGGTGAGCCTTGATGAAGAACAACCTGAAGTTACAGATTTCATTAGCTATAGGATTCAAATTTCAATTTGAGCAAAAAAGAAAAAAGAAGACATTTCCTGTAATACTTATTTTGTTCTGCAAAGGTAAAAAAGGATACTCCTATCCATGGTCACCGTACAAACTGAATATGCATGGTTGCAGCGGCACCTGGAGTACATAGTCTAGTATTTTTCCTTTTTGTAGGGACTTTTCCGAGGTATTAACAAATGGATTCTAGTCAATCTTGGTGTTTTTACCTTGTATAGGGACTTATGCGAGGTATTAACTAATGCAATTTGGTCGTCAAAGCAAATGATGATCATATCAAGTGGTGCTAGTTTTTCAACTAAATAAGAAGTCTTTTTTTTAGTACGATAAACCTCCTTTGTAAGATCAGGTCTGCTACCTATATGCCCAGGTACAATCACCAATAGCCCGGCGAACTCAATTGTTGGACACTTAGAAGTAGATGTGGTTCTTGCCAAAAGAAGTTGTTTGCATTCCAGCTTATATATATTTTTCTTCCTACTGGATAATAAGCATCATCTAGTACTATGGTTTTTCATTTCATGGTGGCACATTCAACTTGGGTTGCAGGTGGAAGAATTCAAAAAATTCGCTTCAGAAGCAGATTGTTACAAAAATATATGCTCCAAGGTCGCCCCTTCCATTTATGGCCACGAAGATGTAAAGAAGTCCGTGGCTTGTCTTTTGTTTGGAGGTTCTAGAAAGGTATGTTTTTCTTTTTCTGAAATTAAAAGGTTTAGTATGAACATTGTTCTGTTGAGTGTGAAGATAACATATTCAATTTTCTTCAAAATGCAGGAGTTGCCTGATGGGGTGAAGTTAAGAGGTGATATCAACATTTTGCTCTTGGGGGACCCTTCTACAGCTAAATCGCAGGTTGGGTTCACATGTTTTGGTCTAATTATAATTTTGTCACTCTTAAAGCTAAATGAAATGGTACCCATCTGGGTATTTTTTGCATCCTTGATTTGGTGCGTTTACTTTCTTTCATGATACCGGTCCCTTCTTTGAATTTTTATTGTATACAGTTTCTCAAGTTTGTTGATAAAACCGCTCCTATAGCCATTTATACGTCTGGAAAAGGGTCATCTGCTGCTGGACTTACAGCTTCTGTTATTCGTGATAACAGCTCTGTAAGTTCGTTACCACATCCTCTTGTTCTGCTGTAGTTTTAAATTACTATATTTTTTCCTCGAATGTTTACCGTGTACATTGTCTTCTCACTACTTTCGAGAAAAAATTGACAGTTTAATCTGCCTATACACAACTTTTCAGCGTGAATTTTATCTAGAAGGAGGAGCCATGGTTTTGGCAGATAACGGAGTGGTCTGCATAGATGAATTCGACAAAATGCGGCCAGAAGACAGGTATTAATGGCCATGCCATTTTTTCTGGTGATGTATTTTTCTTCAAAAAATTGTGGTTCTTCTGAAGAATCCAAGTTTCTACTTATTTTTGTCCCACCAGAGTTGCTATTCATGAAGCTATGGAGCAGCAAACAATATCCATTGCCAAAGCTGGAATAACAACAGTACTGAACTCTAGGACTGCTGTGCTGGCAGCTGCTAATCCACCATCAGGGCGTTATGATGATCTTAAGGTCGATATATTTTTCTGTCTCTCTCACTCTTCTTAGGTATTTGATTCTATAAGAGTTTTTATGGAGAAAAACTTACTAGATAATGTCCTATTTCAGACAGCACAGGATAACATTGATTTGCAGACAACAATTCTTTCCCGATTTGATCTAATCTTCATTGTGAAGGATGTGAGGCTGTACAGTCAGGATAAGGTAAATAATGACTGCTGCATTTGACTATTTTTTATTATCTAGTCACTAATAACGTGGAGTTGACTGGATATCCTCTCTCTTCGCAGCTTATAGCTAGCCATGTTATCAAGCTTCATTCAACTGCTGAAGCAGCTTCCGACGACACCAGAACCTCGAAGGAAGATAACTGGTTGAAAAGGCAATCTTCTGAACCTGTGCTGGTATTATGTACTGTATGGTGGTTTGTTTTTGGAACTATGTGAATTGAACATGTTATGTATCTCATCAGGTACATTCAGTATTGCAAAAAAAACTGCTACCCTCGGCTTTCAGAATCTGCAGCCACTGTGTTGCAGAACAGCTATATTCAAATTAGACAGGTAGAGTTTATTTTCATTTGTCTTTAGTGGTCTCCGAAGTGGAGGAGTGAGGATAGTTAGCTCTGTTCTTAAGCAGAAGTTTGAGTTCATTGTTTCTTATTGCACGACCTAGCTGATTGTGTCATTTGGTAGCATGAGATCAAAACAACTTTTTGTAAGCTGTGTTTGGTGGGTACCTATTGTATCCCCATGCGAGTTCCCATCGGTTTCCCCCCTGTACCCATTGACAGTCCCCTGTCCACATTGAAAAACCCGACTGTTTGGCAGGGATTGCGTCCTGAATCAAAATTGTTATGATGAGTTATGTAAATTATATTACCGGGAAGTCACTAAATACAGGTCAATCTAATGAATCAACTGCAACACTGACATCAATAGACTACAGTCATGTGATGACTTTTTTGGCTTTTTCAGTGGAACAAACCCATGCATGCTAGTTGGATAACCTGTGCTGATTATTGCAGGAAATGAGGCAGCAGGCAAATGAATCGGGTGAATCGGCTGCCATACCAATTACTGTAAGGCAGCTTGAAGCTGTAATAAGGTTAAGCGAGGCACTCGCTAGGATGAGACTGTAAGTAATATTTTCAATTAGATCCAACTCCTAAGCTCTGCTAGGTATCTAAGAATTTTCACATAGTAAAATTGAGAGAAAATCATGAAGTTCCTCAATGTGTTTGGGAGCCAGTGTTTGATTTTGATTGTGGGTTGCACCTAGCCCTGAAAATATAAGGCACTTCCACAAGTGCAAAAAATCACTACTCATTTGCTCTCTAATGGTGTCCAAAATGCAAATTATGATCAAAGTTTAGTGCAGCTCCTACAAAATAAAAGAAAGTTTTCCTTGTTCGCACCAGGAAAATTTCAGGTTGCCACTCGGAACCTTGCATATATTCATTTTCATAATTTGTTTCTTTCCATGTCCTTCTTGGTAGTGTTGATAATGCACATTTATGGCCACTGACTTCTTTGATACACTTCACTCCATTGTTAATACCTGTAAATTTGTTATTATTCAACATTAGCAATATCAAAAAAGTAAAACAAATGAAAGAGGCTGAATCCATTGTACTCTTCTCTTTGTCCTAAAATCAGCTCCCATGTTGCAACGGATGAAAACGTAAGAGAAGCAATCAGACTCTTTAACGTTTCCACGATGGATGCTGCCAAATCGGGAATTAATCAACATATTAATCTGACTCCTGAGATGGCAAGCGAAATAAAGGTTCGTCACATCAAAACCAGATCTCATCCTTTACGTATTACTTCCGAAACCAGTTTCCTTGTGGAATTCTATGACCTCCTTGTTTAACCTTGATCAATGTATTACTTTACAGAAAGCAGAGACACAGATAAAGAGAAGAATGGGAATTGGAAGCCACATATCAGAGAGGCGTCTTATTGACGAGCTTGCTAGAATGGGGCTGAATGATTCCATTGTAAGGAATTTTTTCTTTATCAATTTAGTTTTATGCTTCCATTAAGTTTATGATGTGGATCTTCTTCTTGGCATATCTGTTTTTTTCTGTGCCACTGAGAAATGATACAATAATAGTGCCATCAACTTGTCTTTAATGTTCATAATTACCCATGGCAGGTGAGAAGAGCTCTGTTGATTATGCACCAGAGAGAGGAAGTTGAATACAAGAGAGAAAGACGTGTTATTCTTCGTAAAGCTTGATGTTTTTTGTAGTGCAGAAAAGAAAGGTAGAATCTAAGGATTTGCATATTTTCTCAGGGAAATGGCTCCTACGTTGAATCATTACTACAGTTCTTCACTAAATTTCTCCCTCGCAGATTTTAGTATTTGCCTGCACAACTTCATTGTTATGATGTTAACTGCATTCATAACTTTCATCTTATTGAGACTGTTTTAAAGACTGTATATTGCTTTCAATTCCAAGAATGTTATGCAATTATTATTACATCTCGGAATGGATCTCTAATTTTTTACTTAATATTTTCACCATCAGATTGTGGATGGATGTTGGTGATGCTTTCCTTATTTTCCAAAATCTCATCTTGATCTTCACCATCTATCCATTTACATCAGACGGCGGAGAAATTATTATTTACATTCATTCATATGATTAAGAATTTAAAGTAAAACAACCAAGAGATGGAAAACAGAAGAAGCTATTATTTCATCTCTTTATTTATAAAATTTCCATTACAATGCAAATTGTAAAAATTTGAATCTCCAACACAAGAAAATTATTAAAAGTATGATTAAACATTTTTTTCAGTCATTGTGTTGCATATTACTCCTTGCTCTCTCCTTCCATGTATCTGCTGCTAGCATTCCGTGTCTCTTTCTCACTTACACCGTGTAGTGTTGTTGAATGGTCTCGATGTCAAGTCCCTTTAGCTTCACCACTGATTCAACGTGTCCTTTCAATGTGTGAAGTTCCCTCAGCCTGTTTCCAAATGATAATACCTTGAGTTTCATCAATGAAGAAAACTAATCAGATTTATGTATTAATCAACTAGTACCAGGTATTACCTGGCAACCTCAGCGCGCCTCTTAGCTTGCTCAGCAATCTCGGACAACTCTCTGTAACTGTTCTTGTCTTGGAACAGAGCTTGGGACTCTGGTGGTTGTAAGCCATGGAGTGTGCGTTGAGCCAATGCCCATTGTGCTTCTCTCTCTCCCCTTCCATAATCTTTCTTACTTGTGAAAGCAGTCTGGTAATGTTAACAACCACATAAGTTTTAGAGACAAGAAAGAAAAAACAGTCTTATACTAATATAGATGGCATACCCGGTTCTCAATCATATTGTCCCATGCTTTGCCACTCAATGTGTATCTGATAATGAACTTGAGAACATCAAGAGGGAAGTAAAAGATGATACTGTAGACCCAAATCACTGCTACCCATCCCCATCCAATTCCTTTAACATTGGCGAACCCCCAGTTTGCATACACCGCGATAAGAGAAGCAACAAGTTGAGCAAGCAAGAAAGCACCCACAAGTAACAAACCAGGTCGTTCAACAAAGGACCAGCTTCGGGATCGAGTGACAAAAATCAAAGCCTGACTCACTATACTTACTTGTAAGTAAAGAGCCATGGTGAGTTCTTCTCTGTTGCCATTAATTGAATGTACACCGAATTTCTTCTGCAAAAAATTTCATCATAATTAATTGTAGTGCATATACTATTAACTGTGGAAATGACTCGAGTCTTACTTACAGTGAAGAAATCCGTGTCAGCGGCTATCCAGAAGAAGACAACAGTCATGACAGCGAGGTAAGCACCAAGAACAATTCCAGTGGCGAAAATTTCCTTGAGTTTCCATGAATCTGGAAGTGGAGATGGTTTAACTCTATCCTTGGAAATAGTCATGATAGTTCCATCATTGAGAATCGCAATGATGAGAACCATGAAAGGTGAGAAGTCAAATTTCCAAATCAAAGCGATCAGCAAGAAACCCAAAACAATTCTAATTGTGATGGAAACTGCGTAGATTGTGTAATTTTTCATTCTTTGGAAAATAGCTCTGCTCGTCAACACCGCACTGATGATGACACTCAATCCTGGTTCCGTCAGTACAATGTCGGATGCGCCTCGAGCTGCGTCAGTTGCATCAGCCACCGCAATCCCGATATCAGCTTTCTTCAATGCAGGTGCATCATTGACACCATCTCCAGTCATACCACAAATGTGTTTCCTTTCTTGTAATTTTTTCACAATCTCATATTTGTGCTCTGCAATTCAATTCACCCATCAGTTTAATTGCATTATGATGAATGCCAACATAAATTATTCAGACTATTTTCACCTGGGAAGACTCCAGCGAACCCATCGGCTTTCTCAATGAGTTCATCAATGGGAATTGAAGCAATAGACTCGTCTTTGGATTGGCCAAGGAGGGAAGATGACGGGTACATGTTGGTTCCCATACCAAGACGACGACCGGTTTCTTTACCGATAGCAAGTTGGTCACCAGTGATCATCTTGACGTTCACCCCGAGGTGGAGAGCACGGCGAATGGTCTCAGCACTGTCGTGCCTTGGTGGGTCGAAAAGTGGTAAGAGACCAACAAATTCCCAAGGAGCTCCAGCACTTTCCTTTGTCTTTTCAGGGACAGTTTGTTTTGCGACACCCAAAGATCTAAGACCTCTTTCGGCAAACTTGTCAATGATTTGATGAGCTTTGTTTCTGACATCCCCTTTTAGGTTGCAGAGATCAATGATCTATGGCAAAGAAATTGTTAGTTACCAAGTGATAACTGTGGAAAATAAAATGTTTATTAATTTCTACTTACTTGTTCAGGTGCACCCTTGCTAGCTCGGTGCCAGTTTCCTTGGCCATCAATGTAGGTAATGGCAGTACGTTTTTCAACTGGGTTGAATGGTAGGAAATGAACTTCGGTGATTCCAGCTCTAGCTTCTTTTGGGTCTCCTAACATACCAACGATGGAAGCATCGATTGCATCCTGGTTTTCAACCCTAGAAGCCATTGCAGCAATCAAAACAACACCATCTTTGTCGACACCATTGCAGAAAACCTCAATAAGATTCTTGTCAACAGTGAGCTTGTTAAGGGTCAAAGTTCCAGTTTTGTCACTGCAGAGAACATCCATACCAGCCATTTCCTCAATGGCGGTCATACGCTTAGTGATAGCACCTTGTTCCGAAAGTCTGTGTGATCCAATAGCCATGGTAACTGACAAGACTGTTGGCATAGCAATTGGAATTCCTCCAATGAGTAAAACCAATAGATTATCAATACCATCTCTGTATCTCCTTTTTTGAATTGGGTACATGACAATAATCTCAATCACCATTCCCATTGCAATTGAGCAGATACAGAAATTACCAATGGCAGTCAACACCTAAGAAAATCAGCATGTCAGATACCAAAATGATCTTCTTCAATTTAAAACTAATAATATATACCTTTTGGAAATGACCAACAGAGTTGGTACTGTCAACAAGATGTGCAGCTTTACCAAAGAAAGTATGAACACCAGTAGCGATAACAATGGCTTCAATTTCACCTTGTTTACAGGTGGAACCAGAGAAAACTTCATCACCAGGGTTCTTAGTTACAGGTAAAGATTCACCGGTGAGTGCCGATTGATCAATCTTTAAAGGATCACCTTCAAGTAATCTTGCATCAGCTGGAACAATATCACCCAGTTTGATACTAATAATATCTCCTGGTACCAAGATAGCTGCTTCTTGTTCGCTCCATCTTCCATCCCTTAATACCTTTGTTTTTGGAGCTAGACTTGCCATGAGAGCTGCTGCTGCGTTACCAGCATTGTTCTCTTCGATGAAGCTGATTGTTGAGTTAATTACCAATAACACTGCAATACCAATGAAGTCTGGGAAATCTGGGCCTTTCCCCTGTTGTGTTTTGTTTTGTTAACATAAGAAATTAGATAATCTTTCCATCAATGGCCAAAGCAAACAGAGATAATAATTAATAAAGAGACTCACCCCTCCATTAGCCAAAGCAATGGCCATGATGGCAGCAATCTCCATAACCCATGATAGAGGATTCCACATAAAACCCAAGAATTTGAGAAGTTTGCTTTCCTTCTTCTCCTCTAACTTGTTGGGACCGAAAATTTGGATTCTGTTCTCCCCCTCTTCAGTCGTTAAACCATCTTTTGAACATTTAAGCTGTTCAAATACTTCTTCAACAGGAATGCGTTCCTAAAGGAAATATAGGGGGTTAGACAGACAATCAAACCCAATCAAACAAAAACAAAAAAAAAACAAAAACGTACAAGATCGACGTTCTCATTCTTGATTTCTTCCAAGCTAATGTTCTTGTTAGCCATGATTGACAACAGCAGCAGATATATGGAAGGAGAGTACCTAAAAGGAACGTTAAAACCAGAAAACTACAATCAGAAAACAAAACAAAATCTCAATGATTCATTTTTGATGATGTGGAGGAAGAGGCCTTCTTCATGAAAGAAAATATATTAGGTGTTTTGTGTTGCTTTTAATGGTGGAAGACAAATATTTTGGTTTCAGAGAGTCTCATTTTATAGTTTTTCTTTCTGCTCCATTTTTTAAGGATGAACCAGAGACTATTAACTGATTCCCTATATTCTTTTGCTGGATTTTTTTGTGGTCAAATCTATTCTTTTTTTATCCCTTGGATTTCTCCATCCACCAGACCAATTCTCAATTTCCTTCCCTTTCTTTGGTATTAAACTCATCTCCATCTTGGAATTGTCGGACAAAATAATACGCCAACCCGGAGGCCCTCTCTAGATGTAAGATACTAAAGTTGATAACCCAAAACTAAAATCCCTTTTGTCCAGGAACAAGTCTCGGGTGGGTATCCCGTGAAGAAGAAGCATGTTTTTGGGCATACCAAAAACATTCCAGGCGTACAACACTATTTCAAAAGGGGGTGTTACATAACAAAATGAGAAAGCCCCTTAAACATTCCAGGCGTACAACACTATTTCAAAACAGGGTGTTACATAACAAAAAATTTTATTTGTTGAAAATGAGAGAAGGAGAAAAGAGAAGGAGAAAGTGAGAAAGTGTGAAATTTTATTTGTTGATTCAATGGAGGATGAGGAGAGTCATAATTCATCGAAAAAACCTAGAAAAATACACATCAACTACAACAATGATTCCCAAATGGCTTATTTCTTAGATTATGAGAATGATTTTACACAAACTCAAAATCAAACTCAAACTCAAGAACAAACTCCAGGTGATGATTTTTATGAGCCAAATCCAGATGATGAAGACATTGATGAGGAACCCAATGCTTCTAATACACAGGTACACTTCTTTATTATACTTAATCTCACTTTTATAGCTCGAAATTATCAAAAGTTTGAATTTTTTCATCATGGTTCGGCGAACCAGGATGAGGTTCGGCTTACATCTATGAGCCGAACCACCCCATGATGAACAATTCGGCTAACTGAAACTGTTTAGATATGCGCCGAACCAATACCAATTGCACTTCCAACCCATTTGTTAGACACTAGTTCGGTTTATATGAAATTTTCATTGTAAGCCGAACCTATTCCTGAGAGTTCTGGAATAAAAATTGTTAATGGTTCGGCTTATATAATGAAAATCGTATGAGCCGAACATATATTTTCCACTTCCAACCCATTTGTTAGACACTGGTTCGGCTTATATGAAATTTCCATTGTAAGCCGAACCTATTGCTGAGATATTTGGAATAAAAAATGTTAATGGTTCGGCTTATATAATGAAAATCATATGAGCCGAACATACCCTTAAAAATTGTTGGGTACATAATTTGTTGATGATTCGGCTCATATTATGAATATCGTATAAGCCGAACCTTTGGTATATACAAGGTTCGGCAGATTCGTATAAGCCAAATCTCACTATTGATTTTTCCTTCGTTATATTGAACCTTGTGATATTCTTTGTAGATCACGTTTGCCGGACCTGTACCGATGGAAAATAAACATGATCCAATAGAAGTAATTCACGAAGATACTAAGGATCACTTCAAAAATGATTTGGTATGTAAGAACTTGGTGTTTACCTTAAAGTTGTAGAAATATTCCGAAGTTTTTCTTACTAATTATTTGTGTTTGAATGAATGTAGAGATGGAAAACTAAACCGGAAGCACTGGCTTGGGATGAGGAACACATGATGAAGATAAATTGCGTACTAGTTAAAGGACGACAAAGCCGAGGGAATCGGTTTGAATTGATTTGTGAGCGAAGTGGAACCGGCGATAACAAGGTTAAAAAGGGTTATATATATGTCGGGAAGACCGGGAGAAAGAATATGACAAAGAGGAAGAAAACAAAGTGCCCTTTCAAGATTGTTTTCAACCTCAAGAACAAGAATAAGTCTTTGAACAAAGATGATGAATATTGGGTTATGAATAAACAAATGGATTGTCGTCATAACCACCCACGTCCACGTGACCTTCATGGACATGCAAAAGTAGCGTGACTAAAACCCCATGAGATTCTAGAAGTGGATAAAATGACACGATCATGTATGCTACCGTCTAGGATTCTTAGTAAATTGAAAGAGGACGACAAGAATAACAAGTCGACTATGAATACTATCTACGATGCAAGAAATAATATTAGAAGACTCAATTTGCAAGGTAGGATGATGATGCAACAAGTGATGTGGTTAGCGGTAAAGCATAACTATGCTTGCCAAAAGAACTTGGATGAGTTTGGTAAAGTCACACACCTTTTTCTTGCCCACCCGGAATGCGTCCAATTGGCTATATGCTTCCCACAAATTCTTATATTGGATTGCACGTATAAGACTAATAAATATGAGATGCCGTTGATGAACATAGTGGGGCATACGTCGACAAAGGCACCGTTCACCGTGGCTTTTTGTTTCTTGAAAAACAAAAAGAAAGAAAGTTATGTTTGGGGGTTAGAACAATTGAAGTTAATTTTCCAGGAGGGTTCTCTTCCTAAAGTGTTCGTTTCCGATCAAGATTCATCGTTGATGTATGCTATTAACAAGGTATTTCCGGAAGCATTCAACTTTCTTTCTACGTTTCATATATGGTGCAATGTTAGGCAAAAATGCCAACCGATAATTCAACCACTTAAGATGAAAGAATTACTGAATATTGCTAAACTACCGTTAGAGACACGTTCCAAGAAAAAGGAGGAATTCTTGAAACAATATAAACATAATGAGATGTTGTGGGCTTCTTTCCATGGCGAATGGGATGCTTTGGTATGGTCAATCACCGAGGATGTTTACGAAGAAAATGTAAAAATGCTTATAAAACATTGGAGAACCAACTACCCCGACGTCATTAATTACTTGCTCAAAGATGTGTTGGAACCTAATAAAGAAAGGTTTGTGTCTTGTTTCACGAATCGACACAAGCACTTCGACAACCAAGCCACGAGTATGGTAGAGTCGGCTCATTATCGTTTGAAGAAGAACCTTTCTGGATGTGTTGACACGTTTGTCACGGTATTTAACGCAATTGATGAATATTTCAAAAGTGATGTTGTGAGAATTAAAGCGGATTTCGAACATAACCTTATGTTCAAACACAAGAATTATAATAGTAAATGGCTATGGGGATTAAGTCATAGAGTCTCCCATCTTTGCACTGACAAATTGTTGAAAGAAGTTGAATTGATTGAGATATTAGGCGCCAACTTGGAGGCATTCGATTGCGTCGTACATTGGATGTCAATGCCCATTTGTGGGATTTTAATAGCGGAGGCATTCGATTGCGTCGTACATTGTTTCGGGTGGACGGGTAGTAGTTTTAGTTACGCGCCTCCAACAAGACCTTGCCATGATGGTGTGAAATATAGAAGACTTTTTATGGGATTTATTCAAAATTGTCATTTTATCGGCCTCAAGCTTAGACCCGGTTGCCCATTACCACCCTTGATAGCTGCATCCTTTTGGCCTAAATTTGAAAATAATTACGCAATGGATTGGTGTGCAAAATATGAAATGGAAATGAATCTTTGGCAAGCTTTGAATTTGTCGATACCAAGTGGACAAGTAATCGAATTTTCAAGTACTGAGGATGAAGATGATAAGAAAGATGATGAGATTCGTTTAGGATCTCCTTAGTCTTTTGATTTTCTTGTATGATGAGGATGATACAACAATAGAATTGCAATTACATGTACCCATCAAAATGAAATACTTGAATGATTTACTATTTTGTGTCCAAAATTGGGTCAAGATCGGCTTATAACAGTATTTACAGGTTAAGCCGAACCTGACAACATTTTAGAAAACCAGGATTTTTTGTCAGGTTCGGCTTATAACAGTATTTACAGGTTAAGCCGAACCTGACGATATTTTAGAAAACCAGTTTTTTTGTCAGGTTCGGTTTATAACAGTATTTACAGGTTAAGCCGAACCTGATGAAATTTTAGAAAACCAGTTTTTTTTGTCAGGTTCGGCTTAGAAGTAACAAGTATTATAAGCCGAACCTGACAAGATTTATTGTTCGGCTTATATGTGAGCATGGTTATAAGCCGAACCATACAGTGATGCCACAATTTGAAAACTCGAACTCATTGTTCGGCTTAAAAGTAACAAGTATTATAAGCCGAACCTGACAAAATTTAAGAAAAAAAAGATGATTAACTATTACGCTATTGATTAAAACATGAAATTCAAGGTGTCCATAAGACGAATGCGGTGCAGTTAACAATAAAAAGAACTTGGAAACTTAAAAGTGAAGTGAAGTTAAGGACGAGAACCAAATGAAAATAAAAGAAAAGAAGGGATTCAAACACGGCCACTACGATGAAGTCTTTTATTTCCTTGTTGTCGACCCCTATTTAATTTCTTAGATCGACTCTCCTCCCAACATTCTTTGGGAGCAATTTCTAGCTCTTCATCTTCTTCCTCTTCCTCATCTCCCTCCTCTACCTTATCTTCATCCCTTTCTTCCTCTTCCTCTTGTCCTTCTTCTTCTGACTGCTCTTCTTCTACATCTTCAACTTGTTCTCTTTGTTCTTCAACATTTTCATTTCTAGTGGTTTCATTTCCTTGCTCTTCTTCATCATCAAGATTGGGATTAGATCTCTTTCTTTTCTTCCTAATGAATGAAAACCACAATATTATCTAAACATAATTTTTTCTTCTCAAATAAATCAATAACAAGGGATTATTCGTCTCGTAACTCATACTATCGAATAAGCCGAACCTAAACTTAAGAAATGAAACACATATTCGGCATAATGAAATCATGGATAAGCCGAACCTGTACTTGCACAACTTATGTAAAATTCTAACAATAATATTCGGCTCAAATCTAGTAGTATCGAACAAGCCGAATCTACACTTATGCATTAAAACATATATTCGGCTCATAACTAAATCATGGAATAAGCTGAACCTACATTTATGGAAACATAATAGTTCATGGTTCGACTCAAAACTAACAGTGTCGAATAAGCCGAATATACATACATGGGTATTATTTAATAAAGTTCTGCTCAAAACTAATTTGATCTTTTAAGCCGAACCGTTCTTCTACACTTTGAGAAATCAATTTCAAGAGAAGTTCGGCGCACATATAGACTTAATTATGAGCCGAACCTGCATCTGTAAGCGTCGAAAAACCCTATTTTTTGACGTATTAACCTATTATAACAATCAAAAACATCAAATATGAGATGGGTTTGTAGAACTTACTTTCTTATTCTCATTTCAGGAGTTGGTTCTTGAATTGGAGGATTTTCCCGTTCGATTTCTGTTTGGTTTTCAGTTTCTACCTCTTCATACTCAATTGGTTCTTCAATTGATTGAGAGCTTTTAGAACGAATTGCTTTAATCTTTAAACGAGGACCCATCTTGTTATATAGTTGAGATTAATCAACGATCAAAGGAAGAAGGAATTGACGATGAAAATTTTTCGAGCCGCGATGAATTTTTTTTTTTGATGTAGAAGAAGAAGAGAATAAAAACTGATTTGGAAATTTAGAATTTAGGTTTATGTATTAAGGTTAAGGGTAATTGAGGTTAAGGGATTTAAAATTTAGGTTTATATTTTAAGGTTAAGGTTAAGGGCAGATTAGTAATTATGAAGGGTTAAGGGTAAATAAGTAATTGAACAGCCTAGAAGGGATACCCTTTATCAGGATACACTAGATGGGAAACAAACTTTGTATGCCTGGTTCGTGAAGAATCTTCTCATAAAAAGTGTGGCAAAAGTTTTACCCCAGCTTGTCTGCTTAAACCCAACCCATCCTAAGGCAGGAACAGTCCTTGGCACATTATATGCCTTGTTCCTTTTGGTACAGAGGTGAAGCAGTCACCAATTCAATGGGATTGGGCATTCGCGACCGTTAAAGTAGAGTATCTATCTGCTCACACCATGTCCCTGCTGAAGGCTACGTGGGATTTTCCTCTTCACAATCCTGCCAGCCCCAAAGTTACAGGGGGAGTCCCCCTTTCACAATTCTTCCATGACGGTTTACAAGTTCACGAGTTACACATTCCTACTAGAGAGACAATAGAAAGTAGGGGGGTCAGTTCACATACCTCTACCTCGTGTACATACCTCATTTCCATGGGTTGCTTGCTCTCCACGCACCTCAATCGAACGCCAGCTATTTCTCTAACTCCCACCGGCTTCGGTCTTATCTGACCAGCTTCTCGATTCTACTCAGTCCTGCAAAAGAGACAATTGAAAATAAAGGGGTCACTGCAAGTACGTCGTGTACATTCCTCCGTCACATGGATCGCTGCTCTCCACGCATTCCTGTCCAACGCCAGCTCTTTATCTAAAAGTTGATAACCATCCGTATGAGTTATATTGTCTTCATCCCTTAATAGAGAAGAGTTCTAAGGCATTGAGAAATACTACCCTGACCATTTGTGCTTCTTGATTATTATTGGTGCATCTTACAATGCTCTGCGAGTTGTCATCAAATTTACACTCTCAAAATAAGAATAAGTTGACATGCATGCTTCTAACTATTGATACACGACATAAAAAGGATAATAGTTAATATGGTGGCTTATTCAACACCAAGGATCAATAGTTAATTGTTGTTCAAGAAGTAGTAGAAAAAAGTAGAGCAAATAGGGTAAGAAGTATAGAGAGTAGTATATGAAGTAGTTGATACAGGTGCAAGACGTAATCAGAAAGTATGCATCAGTGACAATTGATGCATTAGTTGACATAAAGAAAAATTGTTGCAGTAGATACACTTTATTGCAGAAGATACCTGAAGTATCATGATGCAAGAATATAATTTCACATAATAGGTGACCAGTTGAGTGAATATAGTTTAAATAAGGGCAGCTCTTATTAGTTTTCAAACCATGACTACAGGAAGCAACAATAAAAGTTGGATGAGATCCTAGTCACCAGTTGGGCACCAACACTCTTCTGAATGACGATACCTAACCTATGAAAAAAGAAATTATATTTTGTTGCACTAACATCAAACCTAGACAAATGATTATGCATCCTCTTCATAAGGTCCACCATATCATCACCAAGTTCCCCAAAAGTCGTGAAAGCTAGGGTGCCAAAACCAAAACCTTCGACTAAGCATTTATCAAAATATTTTTTTATGTTTGCGCGAGATAGCATTGCTTAACGCCAAACCGGGCTGGAAAGCACGAACTCCATCACCAGTAAAGGGAGACACCCCAGTCACATCTAAACAGACATCTCGGCCATTGTCCCAATTGTAAACCATGATATCAGCAGGTCTCAGAGTTCCACCATCATCATACAAGAGGCCAAAAGCAACCTCCTTCCCAGCAGCCACTCCAGCACGATAACACATATCAACGATACTGTCTCTTACTAGATCATGGATAAATTTGAGCCCCACCTCATGCGCGCAATGCAGAGCGTGATTCCCAAAACAATCCATATCCCGGTCGCAAAAAGCACCACGACTATCAATGGGGAATAAAGGGATACCCAAGCAATAACAAATAACCACACTGAATTGACGCGCGCAAGTCTCTGATTAAGCCCCTCGATGGGTAAAGCCTTGAAAAAATCCGAGGCGTTTATAAAACAATAAAATATTATATTATCGATTAAGCAATATCTCTTTAAATAATAGGATTGGGGTGGTCGCAAAATTATTATTTTATAGTTATTTTACTGTACGTCGTTTAATATTGATGAGGATCTTGAGTTATCGAGGAGAAGCCGAAAAGGTAAGAGGAATTAATCTTACCCAAAATAACTCTTCCCCCTTTAATTACGCTCTTTTTTTCCTCTGGTAATGCTCTTAGTCGGCTTGGCTCAAGCCAAATATTACTATTCATCACTAAATACAGGAAACGTATAATAACCATGATCTGACCGACTACAACTTTTGTTAAAATAGTTTGTCACGAGAACCTGACCCCTAGTAAATATCCGTAGACTAAGTTGCGGGATCCCGTCGCTTACTTATCCTCGTTTAATTGGGGCTCAAAAAAATAATTAAGGGCCTCACCCATTTTATTTGCACCCCAAATTTTTCAGGGGTGTATTAAAATTTTGTGAAAATACTATTTTATTATTCACTAAAAATTAATTTTAAAAACATATTAACCCTTTATCCTAAGCCCCAATCATTTTTAATTCTAAACAAAAAAATCCCACCCTCTCAACTCTCCTATTCTCCTCCACTAATGACTCCAAGAAAAAAAAAAAGTTCACCCGAAAAATTTCAGTTACAGTAAAAGGGTTGTCAATTCGACAAGTCTAAACCCTCACGATTTTTCATATGCATGTAGAGACAATAAAAAGTCGTTAGGGTATATGATGATCAAGATAACGACCATATTTCTGGTTTTCATTTTTTTTTTACCATAGATTAGGATCGTTAACATAATATAAAAACCTATGACGATCCTCTATGAACGACCCTTTTTAAACGTCAACGACCCCAGGTGAAAAATAAAAAGCCTAACGACTCTTTCTGACCCAAGCTAAGAGTCGTCAGGGTATATCATATTACCCTGATAATTTTTCATAACCTGGAAAAATTGCAGGTTTGAGTTGTAATTTTTGGTGTTAATACGTTGACGACTTTATAGAGTCGTTGGGGTATATATCTCTCGACATTGACGATTCTTTCTCTGTGTTGTGACATATATCCAGTCCATGGAAAAATTTAAGATAATCTTACCATCAACATAATCATCTTTGTTGCTTGAACCTTCCCCAACATCATTTCCCCTACTTGAATTACTCATTTCTAAAAAGCCTAATTTTTCTTCTATAACCTCCTCTTTTTCTTCCAACTCAAAAAAAAAAAAATCAAATTTTAATTATGAAATCTGATTTTAGTCGAGCATAATCTAACCACACTAATTAACTTAACTTAATTAAATTTTACTAATCATTCAGGGGCAGTTTAGTCATTTGCAAATAATTTGGTTAAGAGATGATTCAAATTTGGTTTTAATGACTTTTTTTGTCCTCTTGTGGGAGGCCTAATTATTTTTTGGGCCCCAATTAAACTAGATTACTTATATATATAAATATATAACTAGGAATTACTAGTTAATCCACTGTAGGAAGAACCGGTTACTGTGTAGTCCAGCACCAGAAAACAATTACTAGTTGGTCCGAAAACATGTTTTTGGACTAAAAAACTTATCCACAAGCCCTGTACACGTGCGAGTGATATAAACGTCAATTTCTAAAGGGCAAAATTACCCTCCGCATAAGCTGCGAACCAAATTCTGTTTTACTTTCTCTTTCAGTCTATAGACTAGAAGAAGACCTCTCTGTGTAATCAGAAAAAATTATCGCCGGGGAAACCAGGAAATCTCGCTAGCGGCATCGGGGGAAAAGCTAAGGCTTCCCCTAATCTCTCTGATTTTGATCCTAGGTATATTTGTGGTTTCAAAATAAACTTTTCTGGAGATTTCATTTTAGGGTTTATAGAAAATCAAAATCATTGATTTTTATTTCAGTTCATTTATCTGATTTGAAATTAGAGAGGATATTTGTAATCAGCTTAACGTTCTCATCCTTTTAGTATAAATTGTTTCGATTTTTTCCCACAAATATTTAAGATCCGGTCTTGTACTTATAATTTATTGATCACTTAATACTATATGCCGATCCTAAATGTGGATTTAGAATGATGAGTAGAATGATTTAGTCTACATACCCCTCTAGAATTTTCTTAAAATAGTTCGATTGACATTATGACCTAATTTTCATCCACTCTGGTCTTACTTGGACTTTGATTCTTTATTTTATGATCGTCCTATATATAATTCTTGATCACTCACTAGATAATCATAATGTTAGTAGTTCTATTTTGAACAATGATTCATTTTTATGATATGTGGTGGATATTCTGACATATTTGTGAGTGTTGACGGGATATTTTGATGTACCATTGATGAATTGAGTGGATTTTTTTGAGTTGAGAAGATATTTGGTTCTTGAGAAAGTTGTTCCAAGTTCTCTGGCAAATGTATTTTTGAGTTGAGAAGATATTCCAGTAGTCAGGTTTTCACTCGGTACATATCCATATATATTGTGGTTTTACTTAGTACATATCCATGTTTACCGTGCTTTTCACTCTGTACATAAAAATATGTACTGGTTTTTCCGTACTTCTTTTCTTCAATACATGTATATATGTACTATTTTTCTTCTTCGATACATGTGTATATGTACTATATTGACACTCAGTATCTTTATGGATCCAGAAATCCTCCTCCTGCTGCTTGGCTCTTGGATCCATAAATCCTCCTCATCATGTATTGTGATAAAGATAATTTTAAAATGTGTTTTATCTGATATAAAAATGTGCAGTTAAACGAGTTTCTCTTGACCATTTGGTTTGCGGTTTTTGTTTTAAGTTATTGATTTCTTATTTTGTTCAAGTCAGCATTACCAAGATGTCTCTTAGCCATACAGTGAGCCTGAAAATTATAAGAAAAGTATAGAATTTCCTTCTTGCGTGGAGTGTTTACGATAAGTACCTGATATATTTCATTTCTTCGGCATTACAGGTATAGGACAAGGGGGAGAAATTCAGGTATGTTTACTTCTAATTTCTTTTCCAGTTCATTTATTTCGCAGTACTATCAATATGTTGATGTGATACCTTGTACATCCTTCCGAGTGCTACTGTGAGTATTTAGACCATTAACCTCTCAAACTTTAAGGGTATTTTAGCATTAACCTTGCACACCACTTGATAGTTTTGGTTCCAACACTAAACGTAGATTCTACCTTTCCCTTGGTCACACTTTGGAAACTATGTTTTGTCAGTTTTTATTCAATACTTGTGTATATGTATTGTTTTTCCATTGTTGAAAGAAATTTTGTATTTTTTGTGAGCTGAAGTGTCTCGATTTTTCTCTGCATTGAGTTTCACTCAGTACATATCAATATATATTATGGCTTCAGTCAGTACATGTGTATATTCTGTGCTTTTTTCTTTGCTCATTGTTTGTTTATTCTGCGCTTTTTTCTTCTTTGCAGATGCTGCTGAGGCAAAGTTTAAAGAGGGGACTTCCCCGGATGAGGCCATAAATTATGAAGGAAGAATGGGCAGTGCTAATGGAAGAATGCTTCGACAGCAATCTGAAACTATTTTGGCTGCAGAAAATTCACGCCCAGAAAACTATATTGCTGCGACATTTTGCAGTTTGATTGGAATGTGATATGCTTTTTCTGTGTTGCCGGATTGAATTAAATAAAATATATCAAAATCAATTTGACCGACTATGTATATTTCTGTGCAACCAATATGTACTCCCTTTGGTACTATCAAAATTGACTTTTTTTTTCTTTCAATACAACACAATATATACTGTTGGATCACTTCAATAGAGGACAATGTATTCTGCAAATTACATACTGACAAAAAAAATTTATATATTAACGGCCAGAAACATTGTATGAAGAATGCGACAATTTACGATGAAATTTCAAATACAACAATTTACAATGAAATAATTTCAAAAATGATCATTAATTTTTGTTACATATGATGTAATTCAGTATTTCTACTTGCTCCGCTGCTTGTTGCCTTCTAGTAAGTAGTAACTCAACGTTAGTTCTGCTGCACTATTTACCAAAACTAGAGTACATATTTGCTTCACTGCAGTGTTTACCAAAACTAGAATATATATTTGCTTCACTGCTTAGAAATCGATTGCATATCTGCTGCACTACTTACAAATTGAAGCAACAAGTAAAAGATAATTTGTTTATAAAAAGCTTCAACTAAGGAAGAGTACAGAGATGTCGCAAAATTGAGGAGTCGGGTTACAATATGCTATCATAAGTAAAATATTTCGAATTAGCAGCAACTAATACAGGTGGAGAAGAGCAAAGGAATGTAGATTATTAGTCCTCAGTCAACGCCACCGCTGCATAATTACTAGCTCCAACAAGAATATTTACATGATCGGAAGCAATCTCCAGTTCAAGGAGTTGTATGGTCTCCTACTTCAGGTCCTATCGTATCAACATAATAAACAAGCATCAAAAACTAAAGTACATAATGATATGTAACTAACATCCAACTGTACATGTTGATATGTACAGATGGATACGTACAGTCTGTCAGTTCGTACCAATATGTACTGTTTTTACACATTATTTTCCTTTTGTAAGGTAATGCATATGTAATTCAACAACACAAATAGGAATATTTTAACAATCTATTGGTTGCCCAATTGCACCCTGCATATCAACATTTGTTAATACTCCTAAACATTTGTTGACACTCCTAAAGAAGTTTCACTATTCCAAATCAAGTATGATGTTGCACAGTGTCCAAAACTAGGAAGAGACGACCACTGGTATTTGGTTTATCACGAGTTACATAATGTCTCTAATTATACCAACTACTGCACATAGTGATTTTGTGCAATTTGAGATGTTAAAAGATCAGAGTATGTTTAAAGGAAGAGAAATTTTACTTGATGGCCCCTCTAGATCCATCTGCCAAGCCTTCCCAACTGATCCCAACCATGCAGGCGTATCATGAAGAACCAAGGAACCCTGCACCAAAGCTGGTAACGCAACAAGAATGAACAATGTCAAGATAGTGTGTTTTGGATATCAATATGTATTGGGGGTTTACCTATAGTACATAATAAGCATAAAAAGGTTTACCCAGTACATATTTATTGCAGTGGTCATATATATACCCAGCAATACATGTTGATATGTACTAATTCAAGAACAAAGTACATCAACATTACATATATCAACTACAAACTAGGGCTTTTAGCAGTACATATCAGCATGTTCTGTAGGATTATACACAACATATATACAGTACATATGGATATATATTGTAAGATCATACATAAACATGCAGTAGAAGGGGGTAAGCAATACATATCAATAATTTAACAGTACACACTGATATGTATGTTAGGAGCATATAGAAATTTGGTATAAAAAATCAACAAAAATAAAACTGAAAACATTACACATATTGGATTGTATTTTTAAAATTATAAGCAACACCTTTTTTGGCAGAAATCCCAAACATTTTGTTATATTCGAGTTTTCAGCATGAATTTACTGAAACCAATATTATGCCTTGTTGTTGTAGTACAATAAGTGACCTGGCATGCAATACCAAACATATTTTTAGAACTAAAATGTTGCAACAATTATTTATTGAAAGAAAAATAAAACCACCCACTTTCCGCAATATAGGAAGTTGACACTATCAAAAACCATCCAGTTTTTCAAGGTACAACCAAATATGTACTGCAATTTTTACCAGTACATATGTATTTTTCTTTCATATCACATGCATAATCAACAAGGGTATTCATAAGAATCAAAGTAACACCAATACATCAACAAGTACATGGCGATATGCACTTCATTTTTCGCAATACAGGCAAATACGTACTGGCAGTTGACACTATCAAAACTATCCAGTTATTCACGGTACAACCAAATATCCATTAGTATTCGACAATACATATTGATATGTACCTGATGCATATGCAATCCAAGTATTCTATAATACATATTGATATACAACGCTGATGAATTCTACTTGTATTCAACACTACAATACATATTGCTATGTATTGTATTAACACATACTACATATTATTTTTTTGGTATTCAAAGGATACATATTGACATGTATTACATCAACGAATCACTTTTCCCTAAGTACATATGGATATGTTCAAGCATAAACTATGCTAGGATTTTATACAGTACATATCATCAACTAATCACTCTTTGTCTTACTACATATTTATATGTATTCAAGCATGAACTAAGGGTTTAGCAAAAATCTGAAAACTCCTAAATTTATATATCCAAAACTTGAAAAAAATTGTGAAACTTCCAGTATTCCACTACACAGACAAAAACCCCAAATTCATAGCAGTAATGTTGTAACAAAAATTCTCAAAAAAATATGAACCCTAAGAAATAAAAATTGAAGAAGATCAAAAAAATTACAACAAATACCTGTTAAATAGCTTCAAAATCTGTTATGCTAATTATAATATATATTGATATGTATTGCACCAAAGAATTAATGTTAATATGAGATTGGAAACACTAATTTTTAGATTAACATCAATTTCTTCAAGAAAAACTTGAAACTGAAAAAACCCTAGTTTTGATGTAACCCAGTTTTGATGTAAAATTGAAGTTGAAAAACTTAATACATACCTTAATTATATATAAACCCATATCAACATCAACATCAATAAAATTTTCTTCATTAACATTAGTTTCTTCAAGAGTACCTGAGATCCACACGAATTTTCGAATTTTCTGTAACTTGTTTGATTTTTGATTGTTGTTTATTTGAATCTAGGTTTTTGATTTTCTTTTCTCTGAAGAAGAATGAAAAACTGATGATGAAGAAGAATGAAATGTCGATGAAAAAAAGAAAAAAAAAGTGAAAACTGTTTTTTTGTACGCGTGTTTTCTTCTCTGCTTGTGACACGCGTGTTGTTAGGGTTACCTTGGTAATTTTACGATTTTTGAAACTTTGTTGGACCGGCCAGCAAATATTTTATCCCGCTGGACTACACAGTAATCCCGGGTCGGGTTTCAGGACTACAAATGAATAAAATCAACCCCCATTTCTATTAAAGCTCTCCCTCGCCAAAAGGCTCCGTCTTTCTCTGTTGTTATATTTCTGTGTTCAGTGTTCAATTTCGTAGAATCCATTTGATTGATTAAGCTCAAGCTGTTCGATTTCCTTATGGATTTGCCTACATCATGGGATGCCCTAAGGAAACAGGTATTATCTTAATTTCTTCCTTTTTATCATGATGGCCAATTTAATTGACAAAATTAGGTCTTCTTTTTTGATCAGGCTAAACAAATTTACTTTTGGTATCTTCTCTGATTCACGAGTTTGGTATCTTCTCTAATTCAAGATATTTTTTAGGGGGTTATTGGAGAAATTATCAGGAGGAGGATAATTAGATCTGGTTTTATTGCATCAAAATTAAAACCCTTAAATTGGTTATGAGGTTAAATTTAGTTCTTGACTTTTATTTTTTTTGTTTACCTCTGAATGTAGGCAAGGAAACTTGAAGCACAATTAGATGAGCATATGAACTCTTACCGTAGATTGGTTTCTACTAAAGACGATGGTACACAAACTGAACTTGACTCTGCAATTGATCGCTTACTTAAACAGCTTAAGCAAGTCAATACACAGATGCAGTCTTGGGTATCCTCGGGGGGGTTAGAAACATATTCTCATACATTGACTCGACATCAAGAGATTTTAGAAGACCTTAATCAAGTAAGTATATATATGATCCACCTGAATGGAGTGGTTTAAATTTCTAGACTTGATTCAGTTATTGTTACATAGAGACTATGCATATATATATATATATATATATTTGAACGATAACATGTGTTTAAAATGATTTAAGTACAGGAGTTTTATCGTCTCCGCTCTAGCATTAGAGCTAAACAAGAGCATGCCTCATTGCTTGAAGATTTCAGGGAATTTGATCGTACTAGGCTAGATTTGGAAGATGGTGGTGGTTCTCAAGAACAGGCTCTTCTTAAAGAACATGCTTCCATCAGCAAAAATACAGGACAGGTATTTCAAACTGCCTTTTTAGTTGATGATTTATAATATTATTGGTTGTATTATATATCACGTCTAGGATCTTTGGTTTACTTAGTTTCATAATGGAACAAGATATTTGTCTCCTAGACTTGGATACTGAGCTCACTGTCAGTGGTGAACTCTAAACATGTTTCCTGGTGGATCATTTTCTTTATGGGGACTTTGATCTCCTAGGTAAGGTAAGTTATGAGGACGAAAAAACATTATGACCGTTATATATATTGTTATCAAGTATTAGGATGTGTCGGGCAAGTCGTACTTCTACCTTTGGGAAAAGTTTGAACGCACTTTGCTTAGCAAAAACTATGGAAGTGTATGAAGCATCTATTGGATTCACTTCACCTTGTTTAATTGGGTTCACTTCACATTGCTTAATAGAGGATATTGTTCACATATTTGTTTATATGTTGTTTCGTTTTCTTTCTCTTAAAGATTTGTTTAGGTGTTTTCTCTATCTTAAAGATCTGTTAAGGTGTTTTCTCTAATATGTTAAAACATTAATAAGTAAAGATTCTGTTTAGGTGTTTTCTCTATTTTAAAGATCTGTTAAGGTGTTTTCTCTAATATGTCAAAACATCAATAAGTGAAGTATTATCTGTTTCGTTCCCCCAGTGTGAATACTATGACAATCTCCTGTGGTATAACGGCATCATGGTGTCTCCCCCCTGACTGAATGTTAGGTCATAATAGAGTCAAGTTCTGGTTGTTTCATGGAGAATAAATTCAATCTGAATGTTCTAATGGCAATATACATTTTTACTTGATGTATATCAAATAATTGTCATGTCAAATAAGCAATGACTTCACATGCTCGGTGGTAAGCTCAAGCGCATTTAACCTGTGTTACGATGACACGCCTAAATTTTTTTGAGCCGTGTCAACACTTTAGAAAAGACATAGATATTCTTTTCCAAGAAATAGATATTCTTTTACTTCTATAGCTGTTAAAAAAAAAATTAGTTCTTTGGATATTGATTTTTAAGTTTTACTTAAAAAATTATTTATTAAGCTCTATATTTAGTAATGGATAGATATAAGGATCTCCATGCTCCATCTGATACAGTTGTAGGATAATATACCTTATTAAGAGATATTTTCTTTTGAAAAGACATGTTTTGGCTTTACATTTGGTAATACGAAGTAACATACTGGACAAGACTCCCACTATCTATGTCGTTGTAACACAGCATTATGTCGTTGTAACACAACATTTGACCAATAACCGCTCTCATTATCTACTCCTGCAGTGTAATCCCACATATACAAAATTATTGTGAATCTTTTTTGCTAAAGAAATATCAAATATCCATCTTGATGTCATTTTCCTGGAATTATTATATCATGAGTACCCCATTGATACAGGATTTGTAGAGAATGTTCAGCAAATGATATCCACTAAAGTTGCAAACACTTGTTTTATATAGATGGATACGGTGATTTCCCAAGCGCAAGCCACACTTGGATCACTTGTATCACAACGCTCAACATTTGGGGGAATCACTTCAAAGATAGGCAATATTAGCAGCCGTCTACCGACGGTATGTGAAACAGTTTCTCTGACAAAGTTATGCTTTCTGCCTTGTTAAACAAAAAGACAAGGACCTTAGAATGTTGGGTTCTATTATTATCTCTGCTAATTTTCCATACTGATGATGCAGGTAAATCATATTCTTTCGTCGATAAAGAGAAAGAAATCGATGGATACTATAATTCTTTCCCTGGTTGCATCTGTGTGCACATTTCTTATTCTAGTTTACTGGTTTACCAAGTGATGGAAAGGGTAAAATGAATGTCAACTGGACTTTTTTCTTTTGGTTCTGATAGTTCTTGTAATTTCTTAAGTGCCTTATTTTTGTGATGAAAGAAAGGTCCTCCTATATGTAATTCATATTCTTACAAATGTACCTTAAACTGTTTAAATTAATGAAAATGCTTTCGTATTGTTACTATACAGAGAAAGACAGTTTTAACCAGATTTGCCCATTCCTACCCCACAGTGAGATTAGCAAACAGGTAAATGGGATGGGCAAACGTTCGAAGCTGCTTGTCTTAAACTCAGGGACGGAGCCAGGATTTTGAAAGGGAGGGCAAAAGAAACAATACTCCTCGCACAAAAAAAAAAACTCGATTTGTTTTCTCCATTGCACGTGATATTCACTCTAAAAACTCCAAAAAAAAAAAAAATCTCAAACGAACCCTACCTCAAGATGATATTCACTCCAGAGACTTGAAAACAATTAACACTGTAGCAGTGATTAACGAGTTGGTCAAAGTCTCCTAAAAATTATTCTTTGAAGAATGATCGGTGATTCGGTCTGTCTTCCATGTCTTGATGGCCGTTTTTCAAGTGTTCACAATTAATAGATTTTGGAATTCTCAATTTTTATTTAGCTTCAACATAGGTGAGCTTTCTAAGGGGGTGTAAAGTTAGTCCTGAAAAATTACTCCCGGAGGGAAAAGTCGGGCGACATTGACCTAGTCAAAGTGGAATTTTTCATCGTCTTCCCTATCGATTCCTCGGTGTTTTCGAGATTTCTAGTTTCATTAATATGTTCTACTGAATTTAGATTCCTACCTAGCTCTTTAATGATTTAATTTTGTTATTTCAAGATTTTAATTATATGTCTTCTCTTAATCTATTTTTGCAAAACCCTAATTTCAGATGGTCTAGTTTTTTCAATTCAACTTGTTATTTGATTAAAATCTTCTCTCGTTCTTTCCATGATTAGTACTAACCTTTGAATCATCTTGTCTTGATTTGTTTTTCACTGTTTATCTCACTCATCTTTTCTCCCTCTTTTCGTTTCTTTTTCTTCCAGATTAGGTCATGGGAAATTGAAGGTAGCAACATAGGGTATGTGGGTATATCATAATGAGATTATGGGGTTTGATTTGAGATTAAAACAATTGTTAAAGGTTCCTTCCGTCTATGGTATAGTGGTTCTCTCAATTTATCGTTTTTTGGTTTTTGATTAATTATTCTGAAGTTGGTATATGGGAATGCTATTTTAGCATCATGATAGGGATTAGACTATTCTCTTAGCTTTATATATTATCTTTAGTTTCTTCTGATATCTATAATTTTTTGAATTGGGTGAAGACAAGTTTAATTTTATGGGATTTCTACTTTCAATGGGTTATAGATTAGAGGCTTTAGATTTTCTCTGTTATTTTTTTACCGATTGAAGAATTCTAAGAGGCTGGAATTTTTTAATATAGTCATTGGTTTCTGAGTTCTGCGTTTTGGATACTATTTTTTACTTACAAACATTCAGAAAATTCAATTGTAAACTTTTTTAAGGTTCTTTACACTGATTTTTATTCTTTTATCTCATCGCTTAGTGGGATTTGTTCGGAGGTATTTCAACACTTGGCATTCTTATTTGGTAAGCATTGGGAGTCTTAGCCTGCAACTGGTGGAATTTTGTCTATCGAGTGTGGATTTACTATGTGTCAGAAGTTGCTTCGTATGTTTGTAGATGTGATTACTCTTGGTTATAGTTTACTTCTTGTTCAATGGTTCCTACTCTTTTATAAGAAAGTTATATCTTTAGTTTTTCAGTCTTTCTTCTCTTTGAAGAATTCTTTGTTTCTTTAGTTTTCAGTATTTCTTTCTTTTCTTTTCGTTCTCTCTGAGTGAGTATGGAGATTCATGTTGATCATGTAAGAGTTCTAGATTTAAATGAAGATGTTGAAGAATTCCCATCTAGACTTGTTGGTTTGCTATGTGATAGTAATCGTAATTATTATAAAACTTATGTCAAGCATCATTTGAATAGAGTTTGGACTATCAACTCTGTTGATTTCAAACTAGCAACGCCTCAAATCCAAGGCATGGGCGAAAATATTAACCTGTTTGTGATCATGTTCAAAAAGGAGGGAGATTTATCCTTAGCTATGGCAGCTAGACCTACTATGCTTTTTGGGCACTTGTTTGTTATTCAACCCTTGGGTGATCTGGAGTCTGTTTTTGATTTGGTTTGGGATAAAACTTTAATGCAAATCCAAATTACAATTCTTAATATTCTCATCAATAAAGGAAAATATAGAGAAATTATTGAACGGTTGGGGAAAATTGAAGCAGTAGAGACACCTTATGGTGCCTTTGAAATCTCTATTGGCGAAGAAAATTATTTTCAATACCTCTGGAAAAACATTTGTTATGTCTGCACTATATCCGAAACTGCCATTTCATGCTTGATAGACACATTTTTGTGTCTACATTGTCCTTAATTTCCTGTAATGTTGTTACTCGATTTCGTACTTATTATGGTGTTTTATGTGTTTGTAGGTATTTTTGGGAAATAAATTTTGTTGGAAACTTCGACTCGAAAAGTTGATTTCGGCGCCCGGAAGACGCGTGTTATTCGGACTCTCAATTTTGGATAATAGGTATCCAAATTACTAAGGGGCACCCACAACTTTGGTTAATTTGGCGAACGTTACCTGGAAGATAACTTGGCCAGCGTCCCAAGGCCAACATTGGCTGCGTCCCAAGCTCAATATTGGCCAAAGTTCCCAAGGCCAACTTGACTAGCGTCCCAAGGACAATATTGCCCATCGTTCCTAGGCCAACTTGGCCACGTCTCTAGAAGCCAACTTGGCGGCATTTCTAAGGCCAACATTGGCCAGCGTCCCGAAGCCAACTTCTCCAGCATCCCAGGGACAACTTGGCCAGCATCCTTGGGGATAACTTGACAAATTTCCCCGTCATCGCGGCCAATACCTATGCTATTATGCCAATGCCAATCTAGGCCATGGATATTTTTATAACACCAATATTACCACTAAATCGCCATGAGGACCGCGACATCTTTCCAACACTTCAGACATGCTTATAACACCTATGAAACTATTGCGGATAGCATGATCAACATGCTACAAACATTGCCATAAATATGCCATGGGCATATTAATTTTCATGAGCCTGTTGATAATGCCACCTTATTAAAAATTCTTATTACTCACATAAACCTTGAATCTGAGCTGTCTCTTCACGCTATGTGTGTTGGTGGGAAAAAACGATTTTCTGGTTTTTGAGGAAAACTGAAGAGTTGTGCGTAAGGCAGATCCTCAATTGACTAAGTTTCCTAAACCTTTAATAGATGCACTTCATGGGAGTTCTTTGAGTACAAGAGATCAATATGTATGACTCCAGCCTAAACCAAGACAATGGTCATCCTAGAGTCAATTCGTTGACAAATAGGGATGGGGGTCGATCGGTAGGAAGAAAGCTAAGAATTATGTGAGATAAATTGTGATTGATGGATTGTGTACATGTTGAGTTATCTGTGTTGGAGAGTTCTGTAAGTTTGATGATGATGGACTGCCGTAAATTGGATTAAGATGAGTTTTGATCATATTGATTAAGTTCTGTTCAGTTCAGTTTAATCGAGGTAAGTTGATCTAAGTTATCGAGTCACGGGTTGATGAACCTATTTATTACATAAGAAGTTAATACATTGATCTCCAGTAAGTCTGACAGTTGTATAGGAGTGGATGAATAGGGAAGTGGGAAATCGCAATTGAACCAGCTCCACATTGTATGAGAGACTTGGTTGATTGTCCATCCACTAGTTTTCTTACTCCTTCAACTGCCAGCACGACTTACTCACATTTCTCATCGTGGATGTACTTTTACATCGCACGTGTTTTAGGTTGCCTAACCAAAATCCTAGTGAATATCTCCATATGACATGATTGATGTCTCATGCATGTGAAGTTGCAAGGAAAACATGTATTTAATTGGTCAATTATTGACTTGGATAGACCGTGAGTCTTAACCTTGATGAGTCGAGCATAATTATCGAATGTGATATGCTCTGTGACTCATGATGAATTGAGCATAAGTTGTCTGCGGGGATAACAATAATTCATAGATGTCAAGTCTGATGAATTATAACATATCATTTCGCTAACTGAGGCATCAATGATACTCGAATATTATGGATCACGACCTATTATGATATGTCAAGTATTTCATAGGAAATAAGATATTACTGGGTTATCATAGAATACCCAATCTTAATCTATCATATCATGAGTTATCAAATGACAAAGTAGGAATCAGGATGACGGGGTTAGAATTGGTGACACTACTTTAGATGAGGTTCAACCATTTTCATGCTATTATAATGACGACTGTGACGAGGATAGTGTTGATGAAGAAATTGAAACATGTAGGCATAATGATCAGGAATTTTTTACTCCAATTGAGTTTTATAATGATAATGATATTTCTAGTTCAAATCCAAATAATTTTAATAATTATTCACCTATTCAAAAGGACGAGGATTTGACTAGAGATACCCCCGTTTTAGACGATGTAGTATGTCCTGTTTATGAAGCCAATAAAGGTTTAGAGGAACCGGTTCATATTGAGAATTCTGTTTTCGAGTCGTACGATTTAGAAACTGTAATCGATGATGGTTTAGAGGAACGATTTTATCCTGAGAATACTATTTTAGAGTCGTACGATTTAGAAAAAATAGTCTTAGATGAACTCGTAGAGATTTGTGAGGATGCACCGCAAGATTATAACTTAGAAGAATCAATTGCCCATTTTCAGGAATCTGGTGACCTAGAAATTAGGGAAGTTGTGACTAGTCTATCTAGAGACACTGAAAACTCTAAGTTTTGGGGTGATTATCACCTTCCTAGTGACTTACCTTTAACTCTCATAAAGGTCCCTCACTTGGGACTTGAAATATGTGCCTCAACCATTTTAAAAGATTATGTTCATACTCGTTTTCCTGAACCTAGTGATGTCCATAAGGAAGTTCAGTTGTTAGAAACCCATCCTCTGGTTGATGTGGCTTACCCAGTCTATGATACCCAAATCGACTTTCTTTCCCACCAAATAGTTTTCTTCCAAATTTGGGAACATATAGATTTCAAATGTGTCACCTATTAGGTTTTGAGACTAAGCCTAAGTAATTTAGGTTAATAGAATCGATATATTTGCCTAAGAATGACCACTACTCTCACTGTGGTCAATTATATAAGTCAAACCTGATTGAATTCGAGGATTCTCAATTATTTAGGTTATTATTATGTGCTTCTAACTTTTTATTTGAGTTTTTCCAGACTCTAGAACCTAATAATTCGGATCCCACCTATGAAGAAATGCAGCCAATGGAAATATTTTCTTTAGAACCTTTCTAGAACATGAACCTGAACCACAATTAAATATAAATTTCTTAATCAGGAAACTAGGTAAGCACATGCTAGTCTTGTTCATTTCGTTGGTTTATTGCAGTTTTCTTTGGTCAGCTCTATTTGGTTTTGAAAACCCGCAATTATTTCGGCTATTTCTATATGATTCGAAGTGATTAATCCTTTCTTAGTCTGGCTGAAGACTTTAAACTTAGCACTTCTTGGGAGGTAACCCATTCTCATGCAACCAGGTAATATCTTTCCTTAACTCTTTTGCTTCAAATGGTAACAATTTCTCCTGGTTCATGCTTTTAATTTCATCTTTATAACATTGAGGACAATATTAGATCTAAGTTTGGGGGTATGGGAGAAACTTTTTAGTTGCATTATTTTAAATCCAGAGCCTAGAAATTTATGCCTATTAAGGATGTCACCAACCAATCTAAGTGGATGGAAGCATTTTGGTTTTAGGAGTTGAGGAACCAATCTGACTAGATGGAAACATCTAAAGAGTCTATTCATAAAAGCACATAGCTCAGGTGTTAGAAATAACATGGTAGTTTCTCCATATCTCATTGAGTCCTTTTCACTTCTGTTTTTATTTTCTTTCATTTTAAAATATGGTGATTAGGTGGGGCACACGATTCAAGTTATTACCACTGCTAGGGTGAAATAGAGTGATTGAGTTACTTTAAAAAAAAAAAGAAAAAGAAAAGGCCAGACCAGTTAGACCAATCAGAATAAATATTAACACTTGGATAGCAATATGTGTTTGTTCTCCCTATCTTCGTCGCCTAAACAAGCATGGAATGCAGGACCCGTGGGAACTATCATGTAATCTGATGAAAAGAAGAATGCGCTTGGATCCAAAAGATCTATTCATGCCGTTTAAAAAAAAATCGAAAAAATTAAAAGGTTTATTATTGTTCTATGTAGTCAACCACTGGTTCCCTTGTATATGCCAGTTTGTTGGCCTAGATTTAGGTTATCAACCACTGGTTCCCTTGTATATGCCAGTTGTGTTGATATTAGTCAGACCAGTATCTTAGTTCATTAGGATACGTTCATTTTGGCAGTGCCCTTCAGACAGATATGTGAAACACCGTTCACCTAGTCAACATCAAAACCATATATGTAAAGATATATACACCAATATGATGAAGCCATAAACTTATCCAAACACTGCTTAATAAGATCATTGACATTACGTCCGTTCTTCCAAGTATAAGCATGACCACCAAAACCCAAGCCAATTAAACGTTCTGGTGAATTAAAGAATTAAAGAAGGACATGGTAATCCACCATACTTGTCTTGACTTGAAGTTATAGCATTAAAATCTCCTATAAATCATTTGTTACCCTGAAAAATTTGTACATGAGGAGCGGTATTCTTCAAGAAGTTGGGTCTATCTTCAAATCTTGGGGTCCCATAAGTACAAAATAAGTGCAAGTCAGGTCGTGGCCCATCATTATGAATAATGTCATGAATAAGGTTTGAATAAAATGAAACAACTTCCTAAACTGACACTATAAATTTTTACACCCCATTTCTTCCCAAAGAAGAAACAATACCGTGGTTATCATAACCAAATTGACGTATTCTTTGCGTCGATGCTTCTTCAGTTACTTAAATTCACATAAGAATCCAATAGAAAGACTCGTGCCTTCCGAGGAATGAATGCAATGCTCGTTGGGTTGTTCCCCGAACCCTAACAATTCCAAGCGAAATCAGCCTTTTTAATGCGACATTTGAGGGTTAACCGCAATACCGTTTGTTTCAGAAGAATTAGAACCCTTCTTCTTTGCAAACTTAGAGCGAGGAGAATTTATTTTTTGATCGGTCAAAAGAAGAATTCATTAAAAATAAGGTAATTAAGGGGGTATCTTAACCCAACAAATAAAACCGAAACAAAAAAGGGAAACCGACATGGGAATCGATCACCAAGAAGAACGACAAAATTACAAGATAGAGTATATGAGGTTACATACACTCTTTCTACTCCATGCCCCCTCAAATAGGATGATAGAAGTTTGAATCCCATAACCAAACTACCATATTAGCCGTTAAACCTAACATCTTAGTGTTTGATTCGGCCCCAAAAATAAGCTTGAATCTTGATATCTCTAATTATGCTTGCTAAATTTCTCTTTTTGTTGTTGAAGATCCTTGCATTCCGTTAAATGCACCGCAATTTCGCAACCAGAAGATTGTTCCAAATACGGTTGAGTCGCTCATCACCCCAATCATAACTCCAAGTTTGAATAGTTTTGGCAATGCGAGTATTGTAGTTCCATTGGAAATTGCATCCTTCAACAAAGTAAGTCCAAATTCTTTTAATTCTCCAACAATCATAAAATAAATGAGAACAAAACCGACAAGACCTATCCACACACATACCTCTTCTAGTATGATTATCGGTCGTCATCAACTTATCGTGGGAGAGAAACCATAGAAAGAAATTGACTTTATAAGGATATAACCGACTCCATATGATCTCGTTTAGAAAATTTATATCACCCTGCTCACTTAGAGAGATAACTCCATTCTTTTCCGTATATGCCTCCAACTTGCCATTATCCCCAGCCTTCCATAATCTAGAATCTACAACTCCTTCTTGGATATTTACCAATTATAAATAAGATTTTATAGAGTCAACCTCCCTCATTATATCTTGTGAGTATCTTTCGCGGGACATAAATTTCCATTTGATGCCGTCACTTGATATCTTATACACCCGAGCCACTACACACCCTTTAGTTCTTGAAGCTTCAAAAGCTATAGGAAATCTATTGCATAAGACAACATCTCCGATTCAAAGGTCTTCCCAAAATCTAGTTTCGTTACCCGCTCCAATCTTGAATCTTACATGTTTATTGAAGTCTTCAAGTTCATTATAAATATTATGCCACGAACTACACCCTTTTGTCCCTTTTGGTTTAAGAGTTTCCCATCCCGTCGAAATTTCACCAAATTTGTCCACAATTATTTTTCTCCAAAAAGCATCTTTTTCCATCCCGAATCTCCACCACCATTTTTTGAGAATAGTCGAATTTACATGTTTAGACACTCGGATCCCAAGACCTCCACTTTTTTTAGACTTCACAACCATGGACCAACCAATATTATGAATTCTCTTCTTGTTTGAGTCTTCATTCCACAAAAGAAATCTTACTATTCTATCAAGTTTGTAAGTTATGGAGCATGGAGCAAGAAATATTGATAGATTATATATGGGCAAACTAGCCAAAACACTTCTTATAATAGTCAACTTACCTCCTCTTGATATCGACCGCCCTTTCCACGAAGAAAGTCTAGAAGCACAAGATTCCAAAATCTTCTCCC
>NC_039366.1:198808906-198811186 GCF_003573695.1 Papaver somniferum | reverse complement strand
CTTTAGTGATCCACTAGCCTTATCACCCAAAGGTAGACCAAGGTATATACTTGGGAAATTAGATCTTTTACACCCTAGCATACTTGTAAACCGATCGATATCATCATTAAGAGCGACACCGAACAAACAACTTTTAGAGAAATTAATCTTCAACCCCGAGGTTAACTCAAAAAAAATAGTAAATATCGGAGAGCATCCACTTGTTCATGCTTCGCATCAAGAAAAACAATGGTATCATTGGAAAATTGTAGATGGTTAAATTTTATTCCTCTATTTCCATCGAAAACCCCGATATTTTACCAACTTCTTGCGCCTTACTCAACATATGACTCAACACCTCTCCGACGATGGTAAAAAGGAATGGTGAGCTTTCTAAGGGGGTGTAAAGTTAGTCCTGAAAAATTACTCCCGGAGGGAAAAGTCGGGCGACATTGACCTAGTCAAAGTGGAATTTTTCATCGTCTTCCCTATCGATTCCTCGGTGTTTTCGAGATTTCTAGTTTCATTAATATGTTCTACTGAATTTAGATTCCTACCTAGCTCTTTAATGATTTAATTTTGTTATTTCAAGATTTTAATTATATGTCTTCTCTTAATCTATTTTTGCAAAACCCTAATTTCAGATGGTCTAGTTTTTTCAATTCAACTTGTTATTTGATTAAAATCTTCTCTCGTTCTTTCGATGATTAGTACTAACCTTTGAATCATCTTGTCTTGATTTGTTTTTCACTGTTTATCTCACTAATCTTTTCTCCCTCTTTTCGTTTCTTTTTCTTCCAGATTAGGTCATGGGAAATTGAAGGTAGCAACATAGGGTATGTGGGTATATCATCATGAGATTATGGGGTTTGATTTGAGATTAAAACAATTGTTAAAGGTTCCTTCTGTCTATGGTATAGTGGTTCTCTCAATTTATCGTTTTTTGGTTTTTGATTAATTATTCTGAAGTTGGTATATGGGAATGCTATTTTAGCATCATGATAGGGATTAGACTATTCTCTTAGCTTTATATATTATCTTTAGTTTCTTCTGATATCTATAATTTTTTGAATTGGGTGAAGACAAGTTTAATTTTGTGGGATTTCTACTTTCAATGGGTTATAGATTAGAGGCTTTAGATTTTCTCTGTTATTTTTTACCGATTGAAGAATTCTAAGAGGCTGGAATTTTTTAATATAGTCATTGGTTTCTGAGTTCTGCGTTTTGGATACTATTTTTTACTTACAAACATTCAGAAAATTCAATTGTAAACTTTTTAAAGATTCTTTACACTGATTTTTATTCTTTTATCTCATCGCTTAGTGGGATTTGTTCAGAGGTATTTCAGCACTTGGCATTCTTATTTGGTAAGCATGGGGAGTCTTAGCCTGCAACTAGTGGAATTTTGTCTATTGAGTGTGGATTTACTATGTGTCAGAAGTTGCTTTATATGTTTGTAGATGTGATTACTCTTGGTTATAGTTTACTTCTTGTTCAATGGTTCCTACTCTTTTATAAGAAAGTTATATCTTTAGTTTTTCAGTCTTTCTTCTCTTTGAAGAATTCTTTGTTTCTTTAGTTTTCAGTATTTCTTTCTTTTCTTTTCATTCTCTCTGAGTGAGTATGGAGATTCATGTTGATCATGTAAGAGTTCTAGATTTAGATGAAGATGTTGAAGAATTCCCATCTAGACTTGTTGGTTTGATATGTGATAGTAATCGTAATTATTATAAAACTTATGTCAAGCATCATTTGAATAGAGTTTGGACTATCAACACTGTTGATTTCAAACTAGCAACTCCTTAAATCCAAGGCATGGGCGAAAATATTAACCTGTTTGTGATCATGTTCAAAAAGGAGGGAGATTTATCCTTAGCTATGGCAGCTAGACCTACTATGCTTTTTGGGCACTTGTTTGTTATTCAACCCTTGGGTGATCTGGAGTCTGTTTTTGATTTGGTTTGGGATAAAACTTTAATGCAAATCCAAATTACAATTCTTAATATTCTCATCAATAAAGGAAAATATAGAGAAATTATTGAACGGTTGGGGAAAATTGAAGCAGTAGAGACACCTTATGGTGCCTTTGAAATCTCTATTGGCGAAGAAAATTATTTTCAATACCTCTGGAAAAACATTTGTTATGTCTGCACTATATCCGAAACTGCCATTTCATGCTTGATAGACACATTTTTGTGTCTACATTGTCCTTAATTTCCTGTAATGTTGTTACTCGATTTCGTACTTATTATGGTGTTTTATGTGTTTGTAGGTATTTTTGGGAAATAAATTTTGTTGGAA
>NC_039366.1:198771749-198808896 GCF_003573695.1 Papaver somniferum | reverse complement strand
GAGAGTTCTGTAAGTTTGATGATGATGGACTGCCGTAAATTGGATTAAGATGAGTTTTGATCATATTGATTAAGTTCTGTTCAGTTCAGTTTAATCGAGGTAAGTTGATCTAAGTTATCGAGTCACGGGTTGATGAACCTATTTATTACATAAGAAGTTAATACATTGATCTCCAGTAAGTCTGACAGTTGTATAGGAGTGGATGAATAGGGAAGTGGGAAATCGCAATTGAACCAGCTCCACATTGTATGAGAGACTTGGTTGATTGTCCATCCACTAGTTTTCTTACTCCTTCAACTGCCAGCACGACTTACTCACATTTCTCATCGTGGATGTACTTTTACATCGCACGTGTTTTAGGTTGCCTAACCAAAATCCTAGTGAATATCTCCATATGACATGATTGATGTCTCATGCATGTGAAGTTGCAAGGAAAACATGTATTTAATTGGTCAATTATTGACTTGGATAGACCGTGAGTCTTAACCTTGATGAGTCGAGCATAATTATCGAATGTGATATGCTCTGTGACTCATGATGAATTGAGCATAAGTTGTCTGCGGGGATAACAATAATTCATAGATGTCAAGTCTGATGAATTATAACATATCATTTCGCTAACTGAGGCATCAATGATACTCGAATATTATGGATCACGACCTATTATGATATGTCAAGTATTTCATAGGAAATAAGATATTACTGGGTTATCATAGAATACCCAATCTTAATCTATCATATCATGAGTTATCAAATGACAAAGTAGGAATCAGGATGACGGGGTTAGAATTGGTGACACTACTTTAGATGAGGTTCAACCATTTTCATGCTATTATAATGACGACTGTGACGAGGATAGTGTTGATGAAGAAATTGAAACATGTAGGCATAGTGATCAGGAATTTTTTACTCCAATTGAGTTTTATAATGATAATGATATTTCTAGTTCAAATCCAAATAATTTTAATAATTATTCACCTATTCAAAAGGACGAGGATTTGACTAGAGATACCCCCGTTTTAGACGATGTAGTATGTCCTGTTTACGAAGCCAATAAAGGTTTAGAGGAACCGGTTCATATTGAGAATTCTGTTTTCGAGTCGTACGATTTAGAAACTGTAATCGATGATGGTTTAGAGGAACGATTTTATCCTGAGAATACTATTTTAGAGTCGTACGATTTAGAAAAAATAGTCTTAGATGAACTCGTAGAGATTTGTGAGGATGCACCGCAAGATTATAACTTAGAAGAATCAATTGCCCATTTTCAGGAATCTGGTGACCTAGAAATTAGGGAAGTTGTGACTAGTCTATCTAGAGACACTGAAAACTCTAAGTTTTGGGGTGATTATCACCTTCCTAGTGACTTACCTTTAACTCTCATAAAGGTCCCTCACTTGGGACTTGAAATATGTGCCTCAACCATTTTAAAAGATTATGTTCATACTCGTTTTCCTGAACCTAGTGATGTCCATAAGGAAGTTCAGTTGTTAGAAACCCATCCTCTGGTTGATGTGGCTTACCCAGTCTATGATACCCAAATCGACTTTCTTTCCCACCAAATAGTTTTCTTCCAAATTTGGGAACATATAGATTTCAAATGTGTCACCTATTAGGTTTTGAGACTAAGCCTAAGTAATTTAGGTTAATAGAATCGATATATTTGCCTAAGAATGACCACTACTCTCACTGTGGTCAATTATATAAGTCAAACCTGATTGAATTCGAGGATTCTCAATTATTTAGGTTATTATTATGTGCTTCTAACTTTTTATTTGAGTTTTTCCAGACTCTAGAACCTAATAATTCGGATCCCACCTATGAAGAAATGCAGCCAATGGAAATATTTTCTTTAGAACCTTTCTAGAACATGAACCTGAACCACAATTAAATATAAATTTCTTAATCAGGAAACTAGGTAAGCACATGCTAGTCTTGTTCATTTCGTTGGTTTATTGCAGTTTTCTTTGGTCAGCTCTATTTGGTTTTGAAAACCCGCAATTATTTCGGCTATTTCTATATGATTCGAAGTGATTAATCCTTTCTTAGTCTGGCTGAAGACTTTAAACTTAGCACTTCTTGGGAGGTAACCCATTCTCATGCAACCAGGTAATATCTTTCCTTAACTCTTTTGCTTCAAATGGTAACAATTTCTCCTGGTTCATGCTTTTAATTTCATCTTTATAACATTGAGGACAATATTAGATCTAAGTTTGGGGGTATGGGAGAAACTTTTTAGTTGCATTATTTTAAATCCAGAGCCTAGAAATTTATGCCTATTAAGGATGTCACCAACCAATCTAAGTGGATGGAAGCATTTTGGTTTTAGGAGTTGAGGAACCAATCTGACTAGATGGAAACATCTAAAGAGTCTATTCATAAAAGCACATAGCTCAGGTGTTAGAAATAACATGGTAGTTTCTCCATATCTCATTGAGTCCTTTTCACTTCTGTTTTTATTTTCTTTCATTTTAAAATATGGTGATTAGGTGGGGCACACGATTCAAGTTATTACCACTGCTAGGGTGAAATAGAGTGATTGAGTTACTTTAAAAAAAAAAGAAAAAAAGAAAAGGCCAGACCAGTTAGACCAATCAGAATAAATATTAACACTTGGATAGCAATATGTGTTTGTTCTCCCTATCTTCGTCGCCTAAACAAGCATGGAATGCAGGACCCGTGGGAACTATCATGTAATCTGATGAAAAGAAGAATGCGCTTGGATCCAAAAGATCTATTCATGCCGTTTAAAAAAAAATCGAAAAAATTAAAAGGTTTATTATTGTTCTATGTAGTCAACCACTGGTTCCCTTGTATATGCCAGTTTGTTGGCCTAGATTTAGGTTATCAACCACTGGTTCCCTTGTATATGCCAGTTGTGTTGATATTAGTCAGACCAGTATCTTAGTTCATTAGGATACGTTCATTTTGGCAGTGCCCTTCAGACAGATATGTGAAACACCGTTCACCTAGTCAACATCAAAACCATATATGTAAAGATATATACACCAATATGATGAAGCCATAAACTTATCCAAACACTGCTTAATAAGATCATTGACATTACGTCCGTTCTTCCAAGTATAAGCATGACCACCAAAACCCAAGCCAATTAAACGTTCTGGTGAATTAAAGAATTAAAGAAGGACATGGTAATCCACCATACTTGTCTTGACTTGAAGTTATAGCATTAAAATCTCCTATAAATCATTTGTTACCCTGAAAAATTTGTACATGAGGAGCGGTATTCTTCAAGAAGTTGGGTCTATCTTCAAATCTTGGGGTCCCATAAGTACAAAATAAGTGCAAGTCAGGTCGTGGCCCATCATTATGAATAATGTCATGAATAAGGTTTGAATAAAATGAAACAACTTCCTAAACTGACACTATAAATTTTTACACCCCATTTCTTCCCAAAGAAGAAACAATACCGTGGTTATCATAACCAAATTGACGTATTCTTTGCGTCGATGCTTCTTCAGTTACTTAAATTCACATAAGAATCCAATAGAAAGACTCGTGCCTTCCGAGGAATGAATGCAATGCTCGTTGGGTTGTTCCCCGAACCCTAACAATTCCAAGCGAAATCAGCCTTTTTAATGCGACATTTGAGGGTTAACCGCAATACCGTTTGTTTCAGAAGAATTAGAACCCTTCTTCTTTGCAAACTTAGAGCGAGGAGAATTTATTTTTTGATCGGTCAAAAGAAGAATTCATTAAAAATAAGGTAATTAAGGGGGTATCTTAACCCAACAAATAAAACCGAAACAAAAAAGGGAAACCGACATGGGAATCGATCACCAAGAAGAACGACAAAATTACAAGATAGAGTATATGAGGTTACATACACTCTTTCTACTCCATGCCCCCTCAAATAGGATGATAGAAGTTTGAATCCCATAACCAAACTACCATATTAGCCGTTAAACCTAACATCTTAGTGTTTGATTCGGCCCCAAAAATAAGCTTGAATCTTGATATCTCTAATTATGCTTGCTAAATTTCTCTTTTTGTTGTTGAAGATCCTTGCATTCCGTTAAATGCACCGCAATTTCGCAACCAGAAGATTGTTCCAAATACGGTTGAGTCGCTCATCACCCCAATCATAACTCCAAGTTTGAATAGTTTTGGCAATGCGAGTATTGTAGTTCCATTGGAAATTGCATCCTTCAACAAAGTAAGTCCAAATTCTTTTAATTCTCCAACAATCATAAAATAAATGAGAACAAAACCGACAAGACCTATCCACACACATACCTCTTCTAGTATGATTATCGGTCGTCATCAACTTATCGTGGGAGAGAAACCATAGAAAGAAATTGACTTTATAAGGATATAACCGACTCCATATGATCTCGTTTAGAAAATTTATATCACCCTGCTCACTTAGAGAGATAACTCCATTCTTTTCCGTATATGCCTCCAACTTGCCATTATCCCCAACCTTCCATAATCTAGAATCTACAACTCCTTCTTGGATATTTACCAATTATAAATAAGATTTTATAGAGTCAACCTCCCTCATTATATCTTGTGAGTATCTTTCGCGGGACATAAATTTCCATTTGATGCCGTCACTTGATATCTTATACACCCGAGCCACTACACACCCTTTAGTTCTTGAAGCTTCAAAAGCTATAGGAAATCTATTGCATAAGACAACATCTCCGATTCAAAGGTCTTCCCAAAATCTAGTTTCGTTACCCGCTCCAATCTTGAATCTTACATGTTTATTGAAGTCTTCAAGTTCATTATAAATATTATGCCACGAACTACACCCTTTTGTCCCTTTTGGTTTAAGAGTTTCCCATCCCGTCGAAATTTCACCAAATTTGTCCACAATTATTTTTCTCCAAAAAGCATCTTTTTCCATCCCGAATCTCCACCACCATTTTTTGAGAATAGTCGAATTTACATGTTTAGACACTCGGATCCCAAGACCTCCACTTTTTTTAGACTTCACAACCATGGACCAACCAATATTATGAATTCTCTTCTTGTTTGAGTCTTCATTCCACAAAAGAAATCTTACTATTCTATCAAGTTTGTAAGTTATGGAGCATGGAGCAAGAAATATTGATAGATTATATATGGGCAAACTAGCCAAAACACTTCTTATAATAGTCAACTTACCTCCTCTTGATATCGACCGCCCTTTCCACGAAGAAAGTCTAGAAGCACAAGATTCCAAAATCTTCTCCCGCTTTAGTGATCCACTAGCCTTATCACCCAAAGGTAGACCAAGGTATATACTTGGGAAATTAGATCTTTTACACCCTAGCATACTTGTAAACCGATCGATATCATCATTAAGAGCGACACCGAACAAACAACTTTTAGAGAAATTAATCTTCAACCCCGAGGTTAACTCAAAAAAAATAGTAAATATCGGAGAGCATCCACTTGTTCATGCTTCGCATCAAGAAAAACAATGGTATCATTGGAAAATTGTAGATGGTTAAATTTTATTCCTCTATTTCCATCGAAAACCCCGATATTTTACCAACTTCTTGCGCCTTACTCAACATATGACTCAACACCTCTCCGACGATGGTAAAAAGGAATGGTGAGCTTTCTAAGGGGGTGTAAAGTTAGTCCTGAAAAATTACTCCCGGAGGGAAAAGTCGGGCGACATTGACCTAGTCAAAGTGGAATTTTTCATCGTCTTCCCTATCGATTCCTCGGTGTTTTCGAGATTTCTAGTTTCATTAATATGTTCTACTGAATTTAGATTCCTACCTAGCTCTTTAATGATTTAATTTTGTTATTTCAAGATTTTAATTATATGTCTTCTCTTAATCTATTTTTGCAAAACCCTAATTTCAGATGGTCTAGTTTTTTCAATTCAACTTGTTATTTGATTAAAATCTTCTCTCGTTCTTTCCATGATTAGTACTAACCTTTGAATCATCTTGTCTTGATTTGTTTTTCACTGTTTATCTCACTAATCTTTTCTCCCTCTTTTCGTTTCTTTTTCTTCCAGATTAGGTCATGGGAAATTGAAGGTAGCAACATAGGGTATGTGGGTATATCATCATGAGATTATGGGGTTTGATTTGAGATTAAAACAATTGTTAAAGGTTCCTTCTGTCTATGGTATAGTGGTTCTCTCAATTTATCGTTTTTTGGTTTTTGATTAATTATTCTGAAGTTGGTATATGGGAATGCTATTTTAGCATCATGATAGGGATTAGACTATTCTCTTAGCTTTATATATTATCTTTAGTTTCTTCTGATATCTATAATTTTTTGAATTGGGTGAAGACAAGTTTAATTTTATGGGATTTCTACTTTCAATGGGTTATAGATTAGAGGCTTTAGATTTTCTCTGTTATTTTTTACCGATTGAAGAATTCTAAGAGGCTGGAATTTTTTAATATAGTCATTGGTTTCTGAGTTCTGCGTTTTGGATACTATTTTTTACTTACAAACATTCAGAAAATTCAATTGTAAACTTTTTAAAGATTCTTTACACTGATTTTTATTCTTTTATCTCATCGCTTAGTGGGATTTGTTCAGAGGTATTTCAACACTTGGCATTCTTATTTGGTAAGCATGGGGAGTCTTAGCCTGCAACTAGTGGAATTTTGTCTATTGAGTGTGGATTTACTATGTGTCAGAAGTTGCTTTATATGTTTGTAGATGTGATTACTCTTGGTTATAGTTTACTTCTTGTTCAATGGTTCCTACTCTTTTATAAGAAAGTTATATCTTTAGTTTTTCAGTCTTTCTTCTCTTTGAAGAATTCTTTGTTTCTTTAGTTTTCAGTATTTCTTTCTTTTCTTTTCATTCTCTCTGAGTGAGTATGGAGATTCATGTTGATCATGTAAGAGTTCTAGATTTAGATGAAGATGTTGAAGAATTCCCATCTAGACTTGTTGGTTTGATATGTGATAGTAATCGTAATTATTATAAAACTTATGTCAAGCATCATTTGAATAGAGTTTGGACTATCAACACTGTTGATTTCAAACTAGCAACTCCTTAAATCCAAGGCATGGGCGAAAATATTAACCTGTTTGTGATCATGTTCAAAAAGGAGGGAGATTTATCCTTAGCTATGGCAGCTAGACCTACTATGCTTTTTGGGCACTTGTTTGTTATTCAACCCTTGGGTGATCTGGAGTCTGTTTTTGATTTGGTTTGGGATAAAACTTTAATGCAAATCCAAATTACAATTCTTAATATTCTCATCAATAAAGGAAAATATAGAGAAATTATTGAACGGTTGGGGAAAATTGAAGCAGTAGAGACACCTTATGGTGCCTTTGAAATCTCTATTGGCGAAGAAAATTATTTTCAATACCTCTGGAAAAACATTTGTTATGTCTGCACTATATCCGAAACTGCCATTTCATGCTTGATAGACACATTTTTGTGTCTACATTGTCCTTAATTTCCTGTAATGTTGTTACTCGATTTCGTACTTATTATGGTGTTTTATGTGTTTGTAGGTATTTTTGGGAAATAAATTTTGTTGGAAACTTCGACTCGAAAAGTTGATTTCGGCGCCCGGAAGACGCGTGTTATTCGGACTCTCAATTTTGGATAATAGGTATCCAAATTACTAAGGGTCACCCACAACTTTGGTTAATTTGGCGAACGTTACCTGGAAGATAACTTGGCCAGCGTCCCAAGGCCAACATTGGCTGCGTCCCAAGCTCAATATTGGCCAAAGTTCCCAAGGCCAACTTGACTAGCGTCCCAAGTACAATATTGCCCATCGTTCCTAGGCCAACTTGGCCACGTCTCTAGAAGCCAACTTGGCGGCATTTCTAAGGCCAACATTGGCCAGCGTCCCGAAGCCAACTTCTCCAGCATCCCAGGGACAACTTGGCCAGCATCCTTGGGGATAACTTGACAAATTTCCCCGTCATCGCGGCCAATACCTATGCTATTATGCCAATGCCAATCTAGGCCATGGATATTTTTATAACACCAATATTACCACTAAATCGCCATGAGGACCGCGACATCTTTCCAACACTTCAGACATGCTTATAACACCTATGAAACTATTGCGGATAGCATGATCAACATGCTACAAACATTGCCATAAATATGCCATGGGCATATTAATTTTCATGAGCCTGTTGATAATGCCACCTTATTAAAAATTCTTATTACTCACATAAACCTTGAATCTGAGCTGTCTCTTCACGCTATGTGTGTTGGTGGGAAAAAACGATTTTCTGGTTTTTGAGGAAAACTGAAGAGTTGTGCGTAAGGCAGATCCTCAATTGACTAAGTTTCCTAAACCTTTAATAGATGCACTTCATGGGAGTTCTTTGAGTACAAGAGATCAATATGTATGACTCCAGCCTAAACCAAGACAATGGTCATCCTAGAGTCAATTCATTGACAAATAGGGATGGGGGTCGATCGGTAGGAAGAAAGCTAAGAATTATGTGAGATAAATTGTGATTGATGGATTGTGTACATGTTGAGTTATCTGTGTTGGAGAGTTCTGTAAGTTTGATGATGATGGACTGCCGTAAATTGGATTAAGATGAGTTTTGATCATATTGATTAAGTTCTGTTCAGTTCAGTTTAATCGAGGTAAGTTGATCTAAGTTATCGAGTCACGGGTTGATGAACCTATTTATTACATAAGAAGTTAATACATTGATCTCCAGTAAGTCTGACAGTTGTATAGGAGTGGATGAATAGGGAAGTGGGAAATCGCAATTGAACCAGCTCCACATTGTATGAGAGACTTGGTTGATTGTCCATCCACTAGTTTTCTTACTCCTTCAACTGCCAGCACGACTTACTCACATTTCTCATCGTGGATGTACTTTTACATCGCACGTGTTTTAGGTTGCCTAACCAAAATCCTAGTGAATATCTCCATATGACATGATTGATGTCTCATGCATGTGAAGTTGCAAGGAAAACATGTATTTAATTGGTCAATTATTGACTTGGATAGACCGTGAGTCTTAACCTTGATGAGTCGAGCATAATTATCGAATGTGATATGCTCTGTGACTCATGATGAATTGAGCATAAGTTGTCTGCGGGGATAACAATAATTCATAGATGTCAAGTCTGATGAATTATAACATATCATTTCGCTAACTGAGGCATCAATGATACTCGAATATTATGGATCACGACCTATTATGATATGTCAAGTATTTCATAGGAAATAAGATATTACTGGGTTATCATAGAATACCCAATCTTAATCTATCATATCATGAGTTATCAAATGACAAAGTAGGAATCAGGATGACGGGGTTAGAATTGGTGACACTACTTTAGATGAGGTTCAACCATTTTCATGCTATTATAATGACGAGTGTGACGAGGATAGTGTTGATGAAGAAATTGAAACATGTAGGCATAATGATCAGGAATTTTTTACTCCAATTGAGTTTTATAATGATAATGATATTTCTAGTTCAAATCCAAATAATTTTAATAATTATTCACCTATTCAAAAGGACGAGGATTTGACTAGAGATACCCCCGTTTTAGACGATGTAGTATGTCCTGTTTATGAAGCCAATAAAGGTTTAGAGGAACCGGTTCATATTGAGAATTCTGTTTTCGAGTCGTACGATTTAGAAACTGTAATCGATGATGGTTTAGAGGAACGATTTTATCCTGAGAATACTATTTTAGAGTCGTACGATTTAGAAAAAATAGTCTTAGATGAACTCGTAGAGATTTGTGAGGATGCACCGCAAGATTATAACTTAGAAGAATCAATTGCCCATTTTCAGGAATCTGGTGACCTAGAAATTAGGGAAGTTGTGACTAGTCTATCTAGAGACACTGAAAACTCTAAGTTTTGGGGTGATTATCACCTTCCTAGTGACTTACCTTTAACTCTCATAAAGGTCCCTCACTTGGGACTTGAAATATGTGCCTCAACCATTTTAAAAGATTATGTTCATACTCGTTTTCCTGAACCTAGTGATGTCCATAAGGAAGTTCAGTTGTTAGAAACCCATCCTCTGGTTGATGTGGCTTACCCAGTCTATGATACCCAAATCGACTTTCTTTCCCACAAAATAGTTTTCTTCCAAATTTGGGAACATATAGATTTCAAATGTGTCACCTATTAGGTTTTGAGACTAAGCCTAAGTAATTTAGGTTAATAGAATCGATATATTTGCCTAAGAATGACCACTACTCTCACTGTGGTAAATTATATAAGTCAAACCTGATTGAATTCGAGGATTCTCAATTATTTAGGTTATTATTATGTGCTTCTAACTTTTTATTTGAGTTTTTACAGACTCTAGAACCTAATAATTCGGATCCCACCTATGAAGAAATGCATCCAATGGAAATATTTTCTTTAGAACCTTTCTAGAACATGAACCTGAACCACAATTAAATATAAATTTCTTAATCAGGAAACTAGGTAAGCACATGCTAGTCTTGTTCATTTCGTTGGTTTATTGCAGTTTTCTTTGGTCAGCTCTATTTGGTTTTGAAAAACCGCAATTATTTCGGCTATTTCTATATGATTCGAAGTGATTAATCCTTTCTTAGTCTGGCTGAAGACTTTAAACTTAGCACTTCTTGGGAGGTAACCCATTCTCATGCAACCAGGTAATATCTTTCCTTAACTCTTTTGCTTCAAATGGTAACAATTTCTCCTTGTTCATGCTTTTAATTTCATCTTTATAACATTGAGGACAATATTAGATCTAAGTTTGGGGGTATGGGAGAAACTTTTTAGTTGCATTATTTTAAATCCAGAGCCTAGAAATTTATGCCTATTAAGGATGTCACCAACCAATCTAAGTGGATGGAAGCATTTTGGTTTTAGGAGTTGAGGAACCAATCTGACTAGATGGAAACATCTAAAGAGTCTATTCATAAAAGCACATAGCTCAGGTGTTAGAAATAACATGGTAGTTTCTCCATATCTCATTGAGTCCTTTTCACTTCTGTTTTTATTTTCTTTCATTTTAAAATATGGTGATTAGGTGGGGCACACGATTCAAGTTATTACCACTGCTAGGGTGAAATAGAGTGATTGAGTTACTTTAAAAAAAAAGAAAAAAAGAAAAGGCCAGACCAGTTAGACCAATCAGAATAAATATTAACACTTGGATAGCAATATGTGTTTGTTCTCCCTATCTTCGTCGCCTAAACAAGCATGGAATGCAGGACCCGTGGGAACTATCATGTAATCTGATGAAAAGAAGAATGCGCTTGGATCCAAAAGATCTATTCATGCCGTTTAAAAAAAAAATCGAAAAAATTAAAAGGTTTATTATTGTTCTATGTAGTCAACCACTGGTTCCCTTGTATATGCCAGTTTGTTGGCCTAGATTTAGGTTATCAACCACTGGTTCCCTTGTATATGCCAGTTGTGTTGATATTAGTCAGACCAGTATCTTAGTTCATTAGGATACGTTCATTTTGGCAGTGCCCTTCAGACAGATATGTGAAACACCGTTCACCTAGTCAACATCAAAACCATATATGTTTTTCTATATCCATCTCTTAATCTATCCATGTGATTTGTTGACTCCGAATATGATGTTCATAGTGCGACTATCTGAGTAGAGCTTTGTCACCTATATATGAATTTTAGTATGCTTGAGTGAAAACTCGTGTACATCAATTGTAATTTCGCATCAGGGTACTTCCTCCCGTAATCAATAAGTATGCCAACCAAGGAGGTTCTTTAGTGCATTCCAAGGTTCTACGTAGATATCTAGGGTCTGGAGTAAAGGTTTTGTGGGTATATATCTGGTAAGCCCTCCCGAGACTATAACTCGGCCACTAGGGCCACCTAGGGGTTTAAAGGCTTATTGCATACGCTAAATGCAATTGACGATGCCTGCGACAGTGAGTTAGGATTTTATTTTGTAGTTTTGATTTGCTCGGGACTAGCAAATAATAAGTTTGGGGGTATTTGATAGACGCATTTATGTGTCTAATGTATCTCAATTGTATATATTGTTAGTGCTCGATTCTGTACTTATTCGGCTATTTTATGTATTTATCGGTGTTTTTGGAAAAATAAGCTTTTGCGGCGAAATTGACTCAAAATGTGGCATTTGAACCTCCGTAGATAACGTACCAGAAGCAACCCAGAAGTATGTTAGAGACACCTCAGAAATACCCCAGAGGAACCCCGAAAAAATGCTGAAAACATCCCAGAAAAATTACTAAAGGCACCCAAGGACATGTGTTATTTACATCCCTTAAATGGATAAGGGGCACCCACTTGATAAGGGGTGACCACTTGCTATTCGCACCTGAAAGTTGGCTAGGGGGACATCGTCTTCATCATTTGAAAGCAAGTTTTAGCGGGAAATTTCTGGTGAACGTGCGAGTTTTTCCTGGTCATAATTTGGACGAGTTTTTCGTGGATTTTCTGCGGGATTTGACTTGATTTGGTATTGTTATGATAAAACAGGAGAGGTAATTGATTTACCCACGTAAGAAAAGAAAACGTCAGTCGATTATTAATGACTCAGTGACCCCGAATATCTCAGGTAATTGATTCGAATATTTGGAATTTATTGGAGGAAAGCATATCTTCTCTGCTAGGTTTAATGCTATGTTTAAAAGATTTTGGATATCAACAGAAGACATGTGAGAAGGTTTGTATAAGGAAGTTTCGACAAATACAAGGAAAGTGGAGATCTCGAAGTTTGGTTTTGACAGGAAACTACGTGGAAGAATGGGAAAGAATAACTTCTTCTGGACTCTATGGATTCGATTCTATCTAATAAGGAAGGTTGGGCAGCTGGATTACGCGTAAAGGAACCAACAGAGGGAAGGAAAATCTGTATCTTTAGGAAAAAGAAAACCGAGTTATTCTCGGATTTATTTCGTGATATATTGAGACCTGTGGTATATATAAATTCTTGGGGGGAGTCTCAAGGGGGAATCGGGAGTTGGGGTACCGAACGAAGGGTTTGGAGGAGCAGCAAAGTGGTTGGGTCGATCTCAGGGAAAAGAAGAGAAAGCTGCAGACGAGCTCTGCACTTTCAGGAAGAAGAAAACGAAGAACATACGGACTAAGACCGTCGTTCTTCAACATCCTCAACAACAGTATCTAAGTATCGTTTGTAAGCAACAATGTTGTTTTATCGTTCCTTTGTGGACGCTTTATATCGGTTCTAATTCACTGTTTTATTCTTTTCACTCTTTTAAACACCTTTTGAGCTTTGAATTATTACTTTGAGTGTGTTTTTGATATGAGGAGTTAAAACCCAACACTGGGATGATGGAGGAAGCTATTCTTTACGCATGTGATAATTCTATTTAATTCTTTTATGACTATTTGCATTATTATGAACTGATTTATGATTTTTCTTGATTATTTGTGATTTCGTTTGATAGTGTATGCTTAGTCTGAGAACTTTTCATGCACCATGCTTGTGATATACATCTAATACTTTATAAAATCTACCTTGGCAAAGAAGAAAGAGTCAATATTTGTTATCCTTGAAGCTATAAATGTCTAGAATTATTAGTTGAGACATATGAATATAAGAATTGGTAGAATCCTGAGTCTTAGTTTCTTGATCTTGTGACATCTTTTGTGTATATTTTTATTGTTGAGTCTACACAAGTCCGAGTGAACGACAAACTTACTTACCACTGGAAAACTACATCAATACTTCGTTTTGGGAAGGAAAAGGAAACAGGTGTACAACCTGGAAAACAAAATACCTAGAAGAAAATCAAAATAATAAATCAAACATCTAAGTGAGATACCCAAGTATCCCATCAAACGGCAGCAAAATAAGCTGATAGAGGTCGGCACAAATAATTTATGTGTTATTTACAACTATGAGCTATCAAAGAAAAAATTGAACTAGAATTAAATAATTGAAGTATGCGTCCTTACTTTAATTAAACTGGGGGGAAAATGTGTAGATGATATAATATAACATCTACTGAAGAACTAACATCTGAAGAGTAATACGGTTGAGATGAAATAAGAATCAGGGTCGGATATAGAATAACTAAATCGGATGTCCGAAGATCAAGCCACAGGTTTCCAAACACAACAAAGACACGAAGATAGACGTGGAAGGCCTGAGTCCATATGGGAAGCTACGTAAAATATCGATGCTATCAGTTGAGTAAGTACATGGAAAGCTGGAAGTTATAATGACTAGTAGTCCCAAGTCTGAAGAAGCGAAAGGAGGGATAATAATATTGGGTCCCAGCCACCACGTGTTTAGGTATTTTACATGTAATCCCCTTGTTCATAAAACGTATAAAAAACCAAAAAGGATAATAATGTAAGAAGAATCATTTCATTAATAGGAATCAGAATTCTAATATTTCTCTCTCCTATTTGATTAACTTCTAACCGCTTTATTCTAGAATTGAATTAAAATATAATCAGAAAACCTAAATTGACATCAGCGAAAATCGATCCAGAGATCATATATTCTCAAATAAAGGAGTACAATCATCAATTTGTGAGGGTATGCTTCTCGGTAGAGTTGACACATCTTCACTAAATATATATCTTATGGGGACCACGCGTGTATACCTGGAGGTGACGTCGTAATCCACTCAGACATTTATATTGTTAGTAAGTTAATATCTAGACCTGTGATCTTCATTATCTGGATCTCAAGGTTTATACTCTGACAGCATTGGCCTTGTCTTCGCTTCCTGCTCCAGAACTCATGTCTTGAACATGTCACGATATTAGTTGGCTCATTCCCATTCTTTGTTGACTCGTTATCTTCGGTTCGTACTCGAGTTGAGAACTTAGTATCATTGACTCGACCTAAGCTCTTTCTTCTTTTCGATCTCAATGACCTTACAACCGTTAATTATTGGTATATGTTATAGTTTGTCATCTACATATTTTCCCCAAGTTTAATTAAAAGTAGTCTTTAGCCTGTATTTTATTTAAACTTTGGTTCAGTTTTTTGTATTTTATAGACTTTATCAGTTAATCTAAAAGATATATACTTTATCGACTTAGCTCAGAAATATGCTTTAACAGCTCATTGAGATAATATTATAATTTTGAATAGATAAACGATATGACCTAGGTATTGAATTTTAGGTATTTTCTCTGATAGATGGCATCTCTAGTAGAGTATTCCTCTCTCTGCCCAAAAAGGTGGAGTATATTTTAATGAAGATATTGGGTTGTCAGCTAGTGATCTAGGTGATATATTCTCCACCTTTTCTGATCACATGACGCATTTAAAATTTTAGCATCGAATAATATCCTCTGGAGGAATATGAGACACTAATTTTAGGAGAGATAATAAAGTTATTGTTGCTAATATGAGCACAGTTTTTCACATGGGGGCGTATTCTTCATCCTTCTCAGAAATCAAAGAGTTTAGGTTAGTTTTCTTCACCTCTTTTTGGAAATCCATCAAGTTATAGAGTTAGGTAGTGTGTATCGAACTCCGAATTAGTCGGTCACGTCTTTTCACTTTCCTTTCTCCTTGTTTATAAGTATTTCAGATCTTTAATTTATTTTATTTTTTTTATCTATCAAAAGTTCAAAGTCTTGCTTTTCTTACCTCCGACAACTTCAGAAAAAAATTTCAAAACCTTTTTCTTGTTTTCAGTTTTTTTTCATGGTAAAATGGTTCAATACAGTGATCCAACTTCAACCCTTCACCAAATCTGGAATGACGATTGGTATAAATTAGTTAAGGAAAGTCAACTCATCTCATTTCATCGTCATTAATGAATCATTGATGATAGAAACAACTGAATCTGTTAGTTAATTCTTGGATTCTTTGATTTTAATTCATGTCTGACCTCCTTCTTTTGACTGAATCTCGATTTTTGTTTTCTTTCATGTCTTAAATTTTCTTTTCCTCAATCCGAGATTTGCATGTCATCGATTTATCTCATTTTTAGTTCCCGTTTCGTTTTTTACCCCCTTGTTTTTTCAATTATGACTTCCATGTATTAAGGTTGTTCCTAGTTTTTGTTTCCTTGTTTTGGTACAAAGCAGTCTTTGCAAAATTTTATCCCCCCAAAGGTTGTGGTCTCCAAAATTTCGTCTCTGGTTGTCTCAATGGTGGAGAAATCAAACCAATTTGATTCTATCTACTCTGCAAAATTTAAAGTCTCTGTTCACTTTTCTTGTTGGAAGAGAAGCAGCAATAGTTTTATGACAAGATCAACATGTCTCAACTCATTTTCATGCATTAACCCTATAAATTGGAATGAGGTGAAGGTTTTTTTTTTTCTTCTTCTTCTTCTTCTTCTTCCCCATCCTCTACTCATTACTCAATTCAAACTCAAAATATTTTTCGGTTATCAATTCCATGGTTCCTAATTTGAGGGATATCAAATACCTTGAAGAGAAGTTGACGTCTACAAACATCAACATTTCTGAGTCAGAAGATATCCGCCAAACCTTTGTTTATACCAGTGTCAATCTTGACAAAGGAATCTCTAAATGGGATAACAACATTTAGGAAAACTTCTTTCTTATGAACCTATGAAACCTGAAAATACAGAATACCATCTCAAAAACCTCTGGGCGAAAAAGGTGAAAAAAATCAGATAAGGAACCCTATCCATAATCACTTTATAGTTAGGTTCTCAAACGGGGATCAAATGAATTGGATTCTTGAAAATTCTCCTTGGTCTGTGAATGTATTTCTCTTTATGGTAAAGCCATACAACTTCTTTGTGCAGATTCATAAAATGGATTTTAGTACTCAAGAATTTTGGGTTGACTTCCAATACTTGCCTCCAGAATTATTTGATGAAGAAACAATGTTTAAGTTTGCCAAAATCTTAGGGGAAGTCAAATCTCTTGATCAAGAATATGGTAATCCAGTGGACTTAAATGTTGTTAGTGCTAATATAAAAATCAATGTGAAAACTCCTCTCATTAGAGGGTTACTAACAGAAAATGGAGCTGGCTATAATCAATGGATTCCTTTCTAATACTTAAAATCAACTGGGCAACTTATATCCAGCTTGTTTCATTGTGACCATGATGATGATGATGGATCATGTTACACCTGCATACACTGAAGAGTGGGAAGCCATACAAATGCTTAAGAAGGATCAAGTCAGAGAAGAGGAAAAAGACACATAGAAAATATGGCTAGAGTTATCAACTTTGAAAATGTTGTTAACATGGATGCTCCCAGCCAAGCTGACAACATTATTTACCAGAATACACAAGAAATTGAAGAACATGACCACAACCAAGGAGGGGATTGGGATAAACACTATAATGCAATCACTACGTACCAGTGAAGGTCAATAAGACCAGGTAAATAAACTCTCAACCTCTCCATTTACTCTGCAAGTTAGTTATTTTCCTTTGAACATTTTAAACACTTAAATCTTTCATACTCTGATTTATTAACTTTTTTAGATTGTCTAAATAATATATAAACAAATCAAGATATTGGCTTGGAACTGTCAAGGCATTAGCCAAAAAGACACTAGAGATCATTAGACACTGCATCCATAAAAATGACCCTGACATAGTGTTTATTTCTGAAATTAAAAATCATGAAACTAAAACAAATTCTTTTATTAGAAATTTTGGTTTTCCTAAATTTTGGTCGCAGTCCTCTGTTGGTCTTTCTGGGGGCATTGCTCTTCTCTGGAAGGATGAAATGGGGGTAAAAGTGGTCAATGAGCAAAAGAATCAAATTGAAGTCATGGTTACAGCTGGACCTTAAAATCTGCAGTGGCTATTAACATGTCTTTATGGTGACCAAGATATAAGGAAAAAAAATTTCTCTGGGAATCAACCAATTCAGAAGCCAAGATATGCAAGTTTCGTGGATGATCACCGGAGACCCGAACATCACCATCAACTCGCAATAAAAAATCTCGAAGGAAAATTCAGCTCAGTCCAGCATCAACAATAGAATCAAAGAGTTTCTCCTTCAAACTGATTTACTAGATGTCAAATTCTCAGGATACCCATACACTTGGAAAAATCACAGACAAAGTAATCAACTGGTGGAAGAAAAACTCGATAGAGCTCTGGCCAACACAAAATGGCATGATATCTTCCAGTCAGTAAAAATTTACAGTCTTACATCCTCCGGATCTGATCACTTACCAATATTGCTTCACACAAATTTAGCTGAGAGAGATTACAAAAAACCATTTAGCATATGAAAGCAGGATTCAACAAGATTTTTGCAGAGAATTAATTGCTAAAACTTGGAGTTAAACACGACAAGGATCTGCAGGCTTCCAATTGGTCTCAAGGCTAAATCTCGCCAAAAAAGAAATCATAAAATGGAACTATGAAGTCTTTGGAGATGTAGATCAACACATTAAGGAGGTGAAAAAGAAAATCCAAGACATAAAAGAAAATCAGAAGTTAACATATAGAAGTGACATGGATAACCTTCAAAAACAATGGAGATTCTGGTACAAAATGGATTCAGAAATGAAATATCAAAAATCTAGAGAAAATTTATTAAATAAAGAAAGCAGAAACACCAAGTATGTTCACTCAAAGGCTAATTATAGGAGAATAAGGAATCACATAGACTCTTTCAAGGATGACTTCGGATTGTGGCATTCAGAAAGAAAAGAGATAGAGCAACTTCTCAACAATCATTTCAGCACAATTTCAACAACTTCAAACCCACAAAGAAATGAAGAAAATTTAAGAAAATTTAAGTCTCATCACTTCATGCATAACAGAAGAAGACTATGTCAGCTTAACAAGGATACCAGAAATGGAAGAAGTCAAAGATACAATCTTTCAAATCAATTTTTGGGCAGTACCGAGACCGGATGATTTTCCAGCACGGTGCTATCAACAATGCTGGAAAATTTTAGGTAATGACGTTAATCTCATGGTTCCAAATTTCTTCAATAATTGTTATCTTCTTAAGGAAATCAATTATACTTTTCAAACCCTAATACCTAAAGTCGAATGTCCACAAGCTCCATCAGATTACAGACCTATAATTCTTTGCAACATAAACTATAAAATAATCTCAAAAATTCTTTCCAACAGACTCAAAACCATCCTACAGAAAATAGTTTCTCCATTTCAGGTTGCTTATGTCCCAAACCGAAATATCTCAATTAACAAAATAATGGCTCATGAAATTGTTGAACAAATGAAAAAAAATAGGAATAAATTTGGTGAAGTTGGAATCAAGCTTGATATGTCGGAAGCTTTCGACATGATTAAAATGAATTTTTTTATTATATATAATGAAGCATCTTGGTTTCTTCAACCAATGGTGTCATATAATCATCCAATGCATTAGAACCACTTCAGTGTATGTTCTTCTTAATGGATCTGCATGTCATCCTTTCACTCCATCAAGAGGATTACGTAAAGGTGATCCAATATCTCCATATTTGTTCATTATTTGCGTGGAAGGCTTCTCAAGGATTATACAAATCAGAGAGTCTAAAGAAAATACAAGGCATAAAACCAAGTCAACATATCCCAAGCATTAATCATCTGAAATTTGTAGATGATTGTCTCCTATTATGTAAAAGCAAAGGTCAAGACATTAGGAATCTTTTATACGTCATCAACAAATTCAGTTCTGCTTCAGGCCAAGTAATAAAATTCAATAAATCAAGTGTGTTATTCAATAAACACATATAGCCTCAGATATGTTCTCATTTAACATGATTACTTCAAATGAAGACTATAGGCTTAAATGAAAAATACCTTGGTTTTCCTTAGACAAAATCAAAAGAGAAAGTTTTAAACCAATTGAAGAAAAAAGTGTAGAACATGCTGAGTACATGGCAAGGAAAAATAATTGACCAAGATGGAAGATCAACTCAAGTGCAATAAATTCTAACTACTATGGCAACCTATTAGACGGGATGTTTCAAAATGCCAAAGTATGTGACTGAATCCATTGACAGAGTTCAAAGAAGATACTGATGGAACAAAGATAATAAGGAAGGCATGAATCCAATTTCTTGGCCCTCTGTGTGTAAACCAAAAAGACTTTGGGGAATGGGTTTCAAGAATACAACAAAATTCAATGATGCATTGCTTGAAAAATTGGCTTAGAGAATGATTACTTTTCACAACTCTCTGTGTGCGAGAATCCCGATGGCAAAATACTTCTACAACAAATACCTTTTATGTGACAAAATTACTTCTCAAGGATCTTGGATATGGAAAAGCATATATAACGGTATGCAAATTGTGAAGAAGTATTATGTATGGAGTGTTGGTGAAGGCTCAAGAATAAAAATTTGGAGACACAATTGGATTGCAAATATTCATCACACACAGCTCTCAAGTGCAACTCAGTACTCAAGAAATAATGATACAGTTCAGGGTTTGATCCAGCAAGATACTAAACAATGGAATACACAAAGAATACACAAATAATAAATCAAATGTTCAATAAGTCAAATGTTCAATAACTCAAAGAGTAGGAAAATTCAAGATATAAGAATTTTTGGATGCCAAAGATACCATCAATTGGAGTTTAACAAGAAACAAAACTTTCTATGTACAGTCTACTTATAAAGCTCTAATCCAGGAAATAAATGGTAGTTGCATCAGTAGAGAAGAACAAAATTACGGTTGAAGATCTGGCATGTAAAGCTTCCTTACAAGCTCAATATTTTCCTATGGAGATGTTTGAAATATATTCTACAAACTAAAACCATATTTGGAAGGAGCATTCAGCTGGAAGACTGCTCTTGTCTCTTTTGTAAGCAACCTCCAGAAACAGACTCCCATATTCTGCTACATTGTGATATTGCAAAAGTAATATGGTTTACAATCCTAGCTGAAAAAATTCACTCCCAACAACACGTTAATACTCTGCAAGATTGGATAAAATCGTGGAGTCAGGACCAGAGCATCATCTCTTTCAAAAAATAGAAAAGTATCTTTTTGGCAACAGTTATAATGTGGAAAATTTGGAAACATAGGTGCATAACAGTTTTTGAAGGAAAAACCACACACCATAATACCATCATCATGTGCATTAGAAATTTTTGCACAAAATATAATATTCTAGGTGGTGATACTAACTCCGTGTGAAGATCTCAAGTAAGCAAAAATAAGGAAAATCGGGAGAAACCACCGGAAAATTGGTGGAATTTAAATTTTGATGCAGCTTTTAACAAAGAAAATAAAACTTGTGGTATTGGTCTAATTTTAAGAGATTGTGCAGGGAGATATCCGGAAGCCACGGTGAAAGTGACAAAGGCTATAGATGATAAACATGGAGAAGGCTTAGCTCTCCTAGAAGCTTTGGTATGGATTAAAAGTAAAGGTTGGAAAAATATTATCATAGAAGGAGACTGTAAGACTGTTATTGAAGCCGTGACTTCAAATTTTGGTAACTCTAACTGGCAGGATCATAGTTTCTTTCAGGTATTAGTAGGAGTGTAGAATCTATTAGTAATATCAGGTGTGTTTTCTTTCCTAGAACTGGTAATGAAGCGGCTGATGGATTAGCCAAATATGCCAACAAATATGAATGTAATCAAGTTTGGGTTGAGATACCACCAAGATGTATCCTCTGTATTTTGGAGAAGTGCAACTCTTTGTAATATGTTTTATTTGAGTAATGAATTGCTTTTATGATAAAAATAAAATAAAATAAAAACTCCAACCCCTCCCAAATCCATTCTTAGTTTGTACAATGTCAACTGACTCGAGTTTAAGATTTTTTAGACGGAAACATGTATCATTAATATTTTTGGAGTGGTTTTATTTTCCCAATTCATGGGTTAGTACACGTATATCTCCATTTCATTGATTGTTCACCAGATGAGCTTGAACCGAAGTTCTTTGATTACATGAGCAAGATTTAGGTTACAATCTCTCTCTTCCTAAAGGTAATAAAATTACGTCGGAGCAGCTGTATAAAAACTATCAATGCCTAGTCGTGCATGTTCTTTATCCTATCCGGATTGGTGAATACACAGATTAATTGGGGTATACCCGATTTTAAAGGGATTATTTTTAAGGGATAAGGGGGGTGTCCCAATGGGTGAAGTTTCAAAACTATCGTTTCCTGTTATAATTTTTATTACCCTAATCAATTTGTTTAACTCATCTTCATTTCATCTTCTTCTCTTCCCTCTTATCCTCTACCATACCGGCTTCTCCACCACACCTCCATCTTCTCCTCTTCTCATTTTCATGAAAAACACTTATAGAAGACTCGCAACCGAAGAAAAAAACCGTTGAAGAAGAAGAGGCTGAAAGCGCTAAAAACCAAGACATGACTCGATTGAGAAAGTAAGGTCCTACCTAAACTCACTCCAGTACTTCAATTTTATGTTTGCACGTCAAATTAGGTCAGAAAAATCGAATTTGTGAATCTGTAGTTACTACGCGGGAAAGGTGTTTGTTCCACGACCTTGACAACCTTTCATGTTTATATGTAGTTGTTGCCTTCCCAGGTTGAAGATCTTGCGGGACGCCAATATCTGTAACTACTATTTACAGAGTTTGCACAATATTCAACCTTATTACCATGTCGACTGTATGTGTTTTTAAAATTCGTTGGTTTTTGAATTTTTACCTTGCTGACTAGCGCTTGGAAAATGTTTGTCTCATGTGTCCATTTAGTTATAAATCCAGCATGGTATTTAAATATCACCCTGCCGACGGCTTACTAGTCGGCATTCTATGAAATATATACCCTGCCGACTAGTTGTATGGAAAATCATATGTAGTTCATGTGTTCACTTAGGTATAAAGCCGATAAGGTAATTGAATAATACCATGCCAGTGACGTACTAGTCGGCATAATATGTAATATATACCCTATCGACTAGTTTTGTGGAAAATCATATGTAGTTTCTATGTTCAGACTTGTTATAGGCCGGAAAGGTAGTTGAATAATACCTTGCCTACTATGTATTAGTCGGCATAGCTTGTTGTAGTCGTCCATCCCGATTGTTGTTTAGTCGGCATTGGTTGTTGTTGTCGTCCCTGAGGACAATTTGACTTATTTTTTTCATTGTTTTTGTTAGGTTGCAAAAGGCGGGAAACAAGAAACTTGTTTCTCCTCCTTCGAGACCTCCTCGCAGAGGTGAAAAACTCTTGACTGCAACATATAGAGAGGCATTCATTGAGTCGGGAACGCTCAAGATACGTGAAAGGAATGATTCCCAACCACCATTGGAACCAAGTGATTCAGACGAGACTCCAGATGAAAGTCAATCAATTCCATCTGGTAAAAGAGGTAATGATGATGTTGGAGGAACTCCGGATGTTGGAGGAGATAATGATGATGATGATGATGATGAGATGCAACCTGCTGGAGGAGGTAATGTTGATGGTGATAACAATAATGGATATAAAGATAATGATAAATAAACTAAAATTGTTGTTGAATAAGAAGAATGTGGTAATGTTCAAGCAACGGGTGTTGAGGTTCAACAACAAGCTCAAGCTGCAACCGGAAATAAAAAGAGGGTTATCACTAAACCATCTGATTCCCACATGCTTACCCCTCACTTGAAGAAGCAACTGAAAGAAGGCCAACCTCCACTAGGTACCCCAGAAGATGGTGGACATGTTTTTTTGGATATAAAGACACATGGGCATGCGAAATCCATAATGTTTTCGTAAGTAATCTCAATAAAACTTTGTTTACTGTGTGTTTATTTAATACATTCTATCTTAAATTTGCTTCAAGTGTTTGTATTTCTTTTAATTTTGTGTTTTTGGTATTTAGGATCACAAGCATGCCATCCGTCTCATGAGGCGCCAAGGAATGTGACGAGGTGAAGGATATTGTCAAGAACTCCGGGTTGTCTCCTGTGGTGAAGAGCTCAATTGTTGAGTATAAAAAGTTACCTTATCTTCATTTTGTGAGAGGTTCTACGGAGGGACTGATACAATCTTATTCCCATTCAGTGAGATGGCGGTAACTCCTGATGATGCTCATCAAATTCTAGGCCTCAAGGTTGAGGGAAAAGCCACCAAAGATGGATTTGATGATGATATTTCTTGGGAGAATATCTTCTAATTGACCAAGATCTTGTTCGGTTTGGATGATAAGCAGTAGGAGAAGATGTTTGTGGTGTAGGATAATTATGAAAAGAAAGAAGATTAATCTAAAGTTCTTGAGAACACATACTATGGGACCAAAGAAAAATTAGACAGGGGAGAAAGTGTGGATGAAGTGCGGATCAATACTACTGCGACCACCTATTTTCTATACATCCCGGACAATTGTATCTTCCCTGACATTTCTGGAAACTTGGTGGATGCCAAGTATCTTCAACTAATATACCCCTTTGATCAGATGCATATGTATTCTTAGGGTATTGCGGTGGTTGCCCTCTTGAATCAAGTGTTGACAAAGGCCTCGAGGGCTCAAGTGAAACAAGTTAAAGGGAACACAAGTCTCTTCCAGGTAATACTATTGTCCAAATCGTTCATATTTGCAAAATGCTTATAAGATAAGATTGTTACTTACTAAATTTTGTGTTTGCATATGTTTGGATATATGAGCACTTCCCTTTTTTGGTGAAAGCCAACTCCCAAATTAAAGTCAACACTAAACTTCCGAATTGGAAGCCAAGAGGACGCCGCTACACTTTTATCGGTGCTCAAGAGAAGGATATGCGTCAGCAGCTTATCAAAATGATAGCTTCCTTGGACAACATGACTGCGGATCAGGTGATATTCGATCCGTATCGAGAAGATAAAATTGAAAAAGTAATCGTAAGGAGAAATGATGTTGCATTTTATTACAACCCCTTGTTTTACCCCCAAGGATTTTGAATAGACGATCCATACCGGGTACTGAGACAATTGGGTTTCGTCCAAGAAGTTCCCCATCCCAGTGATGACCCATTCTTGAAAGTGAAAAGGGAAGACTACAACACGTCACAAAAAACTATTGATAGCTCTTACGAACCAGCACCAGAAACTTCTCATTGGGACGAGAAACGTGACCGTAAAATCGATACGAGTCTTTAAGACGAGGTGATTGAAGGTCATGAAGAACATGAAAATTACATGCCTTGGTACTTGGGTTTTTCTCGTCCTACTGTGATTGGGAAGAAATTGTTGTACAACAGGCTCGTAAGAAGAAGATGCCACCGACATACCCAAAAACAAGTCTTAAGAACTTTGTAAGTATTTTAGAGTTGTTTTATAGTATTAAGATTACATTATCGTATCATTTTATTAATTGTTTGTTGTTGAACTGAAAACAGAAGGACAATTTAAAGACTCTTGTGAAGATGATGTGTTGTGTGAGAGCTACAGGATATCCTTTGTCAGTTGAAGAGCAAACTAAGCACATTGACTACGCTCAGAATGTTGACAATGAAGATGCCACTGAAATGTTCCAACGAGCTAAAGATGAACTGAATAAGCCTCGTGGTCGTGTAAGTGGTAGTGAAAGATGCGAAATCTCTAAACGAGGTCAGGGTGGTGGTCATGGCCGTGAATGAATGAATATCTAGTTTATTTCTTTATGTTTAAAACATTTTGTTAAGGCTAATGGTTAGGCATGTTAATTTAAGGTTTATGGGACATGTTTTCTTATTTTGGACAAATGTTGGAATCTTAGTTGTTCAATGAATGGTTCGTATAATCATGTGAGGTTTAAATTATTTAGTCAGCAGGGTCTTGAATGAATGGTTTGTCGAGTTACAGTGCCGACTAAACCAGTGTCGGCAGGGTTATAAACTAAAAGACTGCCGGCTCTGACAGCAGAAATTATGCAGTTATAGTAGTCGAAAAGGTGATAAAATTACGACCATGCCGACTGTTTGTTAGCCGGCATTGTAATAAACTATAACCTTGCCGACTATAAGCAGAAGAATATGACTTGTCCTGTGTTTGAAAATTCAACTATTCGGCAGGGTAAGAAAATTACGTCCTTGTCGACAACCAGACAGTCGGGACGGTTGGGAAACAAAATCCGTGCCCGCGAATTCAAAATTTTGCAAGTACAACTGCATTGATTGACTACCCTAACAGCCAAATTTTGGAAGGATCCTATAAATACACTAGTTCATACTACAAAAAAACACACAACTATTTACATATACTCTCCAAATCTCATATCATCGTCTACTCTTTAAAACTCTCCCAATACTCTATTTACATACACTCTCCAAAGCTCATATCATCATATACTCTTTCTAACTCTCCCAATACCTCAACATACAACAATGGCATCATTTGATTCAAGTGAAGATTTGGAAATCACCAAAACATGGTACGCCGAAACTCGAATTAAAAATCAGTCCTCCGTAAGGGTAGATGCCGAAACCTTTTGGGCAAAGGTATATAACAAGTATAGCCAAAATTTTGGGAATCCGAATGGAAGAAGTGTTCAAGATATCCATGATAGGTACCTAGTCATCGAAAATGGGATACTTGCTTATTTAGCTATCCAACCTCGGATTTTCAACGGTAACCCCTTTAACTTGTCTATTGAACAATTTGTAAGTATATTTGGGGTTTGTTTTACGTAATCCATATTGTTTGATCTTCTATCATAACAATATACTAACAAAGTAAGTTTGTGTCATGTTTTTGTAGCACGAAGCCGTGAAAGCGCGCTACTTGGAGGAAAAGGGGGAAGCATTCGTATTCGATGCAAGCTATCAATTCATGGAGTCCAAAATTCCGGAGTTTGCCCCGGACTTCATGTCGGGCTCGGATTCCTCGATGAAGATTGATGGGTTTAGATGTTTTTGTGTAAGTTTTGTGGGTAGATATCTATGTAAACCGTTACGAGACTATAACTCTTCCACTAAGGTCGCCTAGGGGTTCAAAGGCTTGATGCAAGTGCTAAGTGCATCCGTGATTCCTACGACAAGGAGATAGATTTTATGTTTCAACCAATGTAGTAACAAATATCGCATGAACAAAGGAGATTCCATCTTTCTAAGTTCTTATTTTGGAAAAATATTAGAATCTTAGTTGTTGAATGAATGGTTTCTTTAGTCATGTGAAGTTGAAATATTTTAGTCGGCAAGGTCTTGAGTGATTGGTTTGTCGAGCTACAGTGCCGACTAAACAAGAGCCGACACGGTTATAAACTATAGAGTGCCGGCTCTGACATCAGAAATGGTGCAGTTATAGGAGTCGGCAGTTATAAAATTAATCCCTGTCGACTATATGTTAGTCGGCGCTCTAATGAACAACAACCTCGCCGACTAAGTATAGTAGAATATGATCTTCTCCTGTGTTTGAAAATTCCACTAGTCGGCAGGGTAGGAAATTAGGACCTTGCCGACGACTTTAAGGTCGGCACGATTGGGAAACAAAATCCTTGCCGGCGAATTCAAAATTCAAAATTTTCCAAGTAGAATTGCACCGATTGATTATCCTAATAGCCAGATTTGGGAACCATCCTATAAATACACTACTTCTCTCTACAAAACAACACACACCTATTTACATACACTTTCCAAAGCTCATATCATCATCTAATCTTTCTAACTCTCCCAATACCACTATGTACAACAATGGCATCGTTTGACTCCGAGGAAGATTTAGAAATCCCAAAAGCATGATACACCGCAACTCGAGTTCTTGATGATTCACCCGAGTCCATGTGGTCGAAGATACATAACAAATTTGTGCACGATTATGGGAACCCAAAAATAAGAAGTGTTCAACAAATCAAGGCTAGGCACGCAATCATCTTAGATGTGTGCTGCGATTTTTAAAAAATCAAATACTGGATCTCGCACGCTAGCCGCAATCGCTTGTCCCCTCAACAACCCGTAAATATCTTTTTTGTTTATTCGACACATTGTTCGATTTATATTTAACAAAATAAGTTTGTGTGTTGTTTTTGTAGCATGAATCCGTGAAAGCGCGCTACTTAGTGGAAAAGGGGGAAGCATTCACGTTTGATGAAAACGTTCATACATGGTCACCAAAGTTATGGAGTACCACTAGCTGGGTCAATCGGAGACGGATTCTTCGTAAGAAGATCATTAGGTTTAGGTTAGGTTTTGTGGGTAGATCTCTATGTAAACCCTCACGAGACTATAACTCGTCCATTAGGGTCGCCTAGGGGTTCAAAGGATTGATGTACGTGCTAAGTGCATCCGTGATTCCTACAACAAGGGGATAGATTTTATGTTTCAATCAATGAAGTAACAAATATCGCATGAATAAAGAAGATTCCATCTTTCTAAATTATGTTTTCTGTTGGGTATAACCATAGGTCGGCAAGGTAGTAAACTGCACATCGTACCGGCTGGCATGATCGTTTTGTTCCAACATTACTTGTATAGTCGGCACAGTGGAAAACTAATAAAATGCCGACTAGTAAAGCATTTACAACAGTCTCCTGTGTGTCAAAATAACAAGGTCGGCATTGTTATTTAGAAAAACCCATGTCGGCCAAAGCACGAAAAGTCGGCATCCTCTTCATTCGTCGACCTTGCCGACTTTTCATACTTTCAGAACTGAAAGTGTTGAGTTCTTCTTTAATTTTGAGTATGATTACGTTCAACAGCTTTGCAATCCCCTTTTTTAGAAGTGTTTGGGTAGTGTGCTTTCATTCCGTTACAAAAGATATTCTCAAAAAACAAAAACCATCAAAAATCTTACCACATAAATTCAATCAAAAATAAAATTTCATAACTTAAACTCATATATTTCAGAAGTTTTAATCTACTTAATTATTAATCTAAACTCAATTAATTAACTTAACGGGGGATTTTTTTGGTGTTAATTAAATAAGGGTATATTAGGCATTTTAAAAATAAATGGTTAAGGGGTGTCTTCATAACAACCCGAGTTTTGTCTCATTAGGTATACCCCAATTTGGCCGGATTCTTTATGTTGGAAGGTATTGATGGTACTAATGTATCTTAATCTTGCTCCAACAGCCATTTGGTTGTTTAGTAACATGAACACAGACTTATTTAACAACCAAGGACGAAATAGAACTACGTACCCACGACAAATATTGATCAACAAATATAAACTACCCCTTGGAATTGGTAAAGATTATAAGAGCATGATCAAGAACGGCCAGCTAGTTTTAGTATACAAAATTGAAGAGTATGGGGCCCAATTCCCTGACTTCACCAACAATATCACATTGTTGTAAAACCATGAATTCAGATTTCTTAGCATTACTTTAATCCTTCACTCAAACCTTGTGGCATTCCTAGGCTCTGCGCAAGATCACTCATCCTCTCCTTCATTGCCTGCAGAAAAAACATATTGCGGACAAACCCAGAATTTTAGTTCTCCTAGACGACCATCATAAACAAGAAGCTCTGATTCTTCTACGGAAACGAGGTTCTAAGTCTTACCAGCACACTCTTTTGGTGAGCGTCCTTGTATGCCTCTGTAACTAAAAGTGAGAGCTTCTGCACAAATAGAAGGATACAATGAGCATCACTATAATTTCAACATCAAGGTTTTTAAATTTTTATCAGATGTGTTGGAATATTGGCTCCCATGTGTTGGTGAGTTGAATCTGTGGTTCTATTAGAAAAAAGAAAAGAGATTCCGCACAAAAACAAAGGAATAGTTAGAACATTATTATAATTAGAGATATGATAGCAAACAAAAACACTCTACTTACTTCTGCTCCTAACTCAATTGCAGCCTCTGTGATTTCAGTTCGTATTGGTTGCTGATTTCCAGAAAGTGTTACCTAGGGACAGAAAATAAGCACTTGAGTTAAGCTAGTGTATCAGAACCTAACCAAAGGCTTGTGATACGACCTAAGACATACTTTTATCAGTTCACCTTCACAGTACCCATCAAACTCTGCTCTGTAAAACAATGGAAACCAAAACTTAGCCAGTAAGTGATTCTAAATACCAACAGAAAAGCCATTTGAAGAATGACAAAAGGTTAGGTAAATAATACATACACGGCAAGTTCTTTCTGCACACGCACTGCTTCAACTTGGACAACCATTTGTGCCTTCTTTACAGTCTCATACAAATTTTGCATGTTACCTAAAATTCCTGCCTACAGTAAGAAACAAAACATGAAATAAACCTAGAATTTTCAGTTGATTAAGCATGCCTTTCAAAAAATCACACATCTAAAAAAATGATAGTATGACTCACCTTTGCAGGCGCATCATCAGCATTCCCATTATCTTTCTTTCCTCCAAACAAACTGTAGACACGAAGAGTTCCCCGAGTATTCCCAAGTTTCTTACCAGGCAGTGATAAAGTTGGAATACCAACTAAATTGGTTTTTAGGTTTACCTTGTTACCTGAAAGGAGTATAAAGATACAAGTCAATATGCGTAAAACATACAGGGTAATTCTCAAGCAATATAGTGGAAGTTAATGTATAAATGATGGTACAAATTATTGAGTGACTGAACAAGGGAGTGAGGACGAAAAGAAGTGTACATATGTTTATATTAATAAATAGTTCACAGGTACTGAAGTTAAGGTATGTGTATCTTGTCACAGACAAAAATGTCTGCCTAAACAAGATTGACATCCGATAAACGACCCTCGTTGCGATATAATGTTTACTATAGGCTTTGCGCAATTGGTGGCAATGAAAAGATGATATCTAGTCAAGAGAAACCCAATTTCTTGCTAATTTTTGTTATAGTTAATGTCAATAAGGAAGACCCAACATTATTATTATTCACTGACCACAAACCTAACCTCTATTTTTCTAGGTTATCATGTTCTGCACCCAAATACAGATAGATCTAAAACCCTCACAACTCTTAATAAATATCTAACCATGTCGATCTAAATAACCCAAAAACCACAATTCCAGCAACACCTAAATGTGTGTAGTTAGCATTTCAAAAATTGCAACAAATTTTTCTATCATAGTGGAAGAAACGAAAAAACCTAGTATATATATATGATGTTATTTTTAACATAACATAAACCCTAAATTCATAATTCAAACAGATAAATTTTACAATGAAAAACAAACAAACAAACAAAAAAGAAAAAAAAGGTAGGAGCTTTACATAGAGAAGCTGATGAAAAGGTAGGATTTTTCACGCCATTTAGTCTGTGGAGATAAGAGATAGAACCAGTAACAGCAGTAGTGGATGCCATTAGAATGAAGAAGATAGATATCAGAGAGAGAGAGGTGGTCAATCTATAAACTTCTATTATTTTTCTGTAAATTACCCTCCATTTCATAATTATTTACATAATACCCCTTATGCAAAGTAATTTTCGTCACATGTCATCGTGGCATAAGGTTTTATTAGAGGGGCTGAACCATGATAAAAATATCCCTCTAGTTGGTTAGGGATATCCTATTAGTACTGTAAATTGTTTAGATTATCCTTTTAACTTTAAATAGGTCCAGAAGAACATTTTCAAACTCCTCAACCAATTAGAATGATTTATATGAGGTATGTTTTGAAAACCCAGTTAGGATATAGTTTATTTTGTTCGATTTAAGTTAAATTTCTATCAAAAATTAGAATTTCAGATGAAATTAAAATTTCAATTTCTGGGTTCATGTGAGTTATGATTGGTTTTAATTCAATTACAAACCGTAATTGAAGATTTTGATGTTGTTACGGTTTGTAACATACCAACCGTAGATTTATAAATATGAGAATTTTGTTCAATTACCTTTTCTTTTCCAAATAGCGAAACCAGTATTACCAACCATAATTTAGTTACGGTTTGTATTTGTATGTCATTTATCAACCATAAATCATCCCGTGCATAATTTAAATAGTGTTTACGCTTCAAAATTTTAGTTGATTTACCAACTATAATTTAGTTACGGTTTGTATTTTTATGTCACTTATCAACCGTAACTCAGTTACGGTTCGTATCGGAAATTTGTTTACCAGCCTAACTGGTTTTATGTATGGGGTTTCCCCAAATTTAACCAATTACGGTTGGTAGTTCATCAGTTACGAAACGTAACTACCATTTACGGTTGATTATTTTAAAATATACCAACCGTAAGTCACTCTGAAAATGTTAAAATTTTGTATTTTTTACGTACTTTAGATAATTTTGAGCAACAAAACTGATAGGAACTAATTTAGAGATCTCTGGATCTCCAATAGGTGTGTAAAATTTGTCTTTTCTATCATATAAATTTTGGTTGAGTGCGTCAAAATCTAGGATTTCACAAATATCACAAAAATTTCCCTTTTTTCCACCTCTACACTTTTTCTACCTCTAATTTGATTTTGTTTTGATTTAAAGTAAATATAATGAAAATTTGATTATCAACAATAAACCATGTAAGAATTAACTAGTCATTACAAAAAAAAAATTTGATAATGAACTTTTAAAATTACTATTTAATGACCCTTTTTGTCCAATTACCCCGGCCCTTCTAATAAAACCTCATGCCCTATAACAGGTTCCTACGCAAAGATATTTGCTTTCCTATTATCTTCTTCCAAAATGAATTTTAGGACTCAACGCCTTTAAGACGAAAAGGAAGGAGGAGAAAGGTGTCTCCTTTCGATAAACACAGATAAGTAAGAAGTTTTCCTCTTTGTATTTGAAGGGATAATTAACATGAATGAGTTTAGATATTCTTATTAGTTGATACTTGTTTGTTTGTTTGTTGCAATTTTGGTTTGTTAGAGGTATCTTCATCATCGATGTGTACTAGTAATTTAAGGTTTAGTGTTGTTCAATATGATTTCAAACCAAGTCCTTTCGCAAATGAATATCATCAGTTTATGAAGAGAAGAAAAATTGAGAATTTGAAGGTTTTAACAGATGGGTTTGCTAGTATTAGTGGAAGAAATTGGAAGAAGAAATCTAGAAGAAAACAAGCAGGTATTTGTGGGTTTTTAGTGAAAAGTTCATTGGAAATGGGACGGGGGAAACCAACAAGTAGTGGGTTGTCTTCTGATGAGGAGGTTATTAGGGTACTTCAGTCTATTTCTGATCCAATTTAGGCTATGTCTTACTTTAAATCTGTTGCTCAACAACCTAACATTGTTTATACTACTGAATCATGTAACTATATGCTTGAATTCATGAGAGTTCACAGAAGAGTGGAAGACATGGCTTTTGTGTTTGATTTAATGCAGAAACAGATTATTAGGAGGGATTTACATACTTTCTTGACAATTTTAAAGGGTCTCAATATTAGGGGAGGTATTCGTAAAGCCCCTTATGCTCTTGATCGAATGACTACTGCTGGTTTTGTTTTGAATGCTTTTTCTTATAATGGATTGATTCATTTTCTCATTCAATCCGGGTATCGCAGAGAGGCTTTGGAGGTCTATAGAAAAATGGTCTATCAGGGTCTTAAACCAAGCTTGAAGACTTATTCCGTGCTGATGGTAGCTTTAGGAAAGCTAAGAGATACTGAGACCGTGTTGGGTTTATTGGAAGAGATGGAAAGCTTGGGTTTGAGACCAAATAATTATACTTTCACTATATGTATTAGGATCCTTGGCCGGGAAGGGAGAACTGACGATGGGTATGGAATTTTGAAAAGGATGGAAGAGGAAGGATGTCGACCTGATGTTGTTACTTAAACTGTTCTCATTGATGCTCTTTGCAATGCAGGTAGACCCCATGACGCCAAGGAATGGTTTCTAAAAATGAAAAGAGAACCTGACCGGGTAACTTATATCACATTGCTGAACAAGTTTAGCGATTGTGGGGATCTGGATTCCGTAAAAGAGTTTTGGCGCCAAATGGAATTGAATGGTTATTCTCCTGATGCGATTACCTTTACAATTCTCGTTGATGCTTTGTGCAAAGGCGGGAAAATTGGCGAAGCATTTGGCACATTGGATATCATGAGAAGCAAAGGTATTTTACCAAATCTACATACTTACAATACATTAATTGGTGGCCTTTTTAGAGTAAATAGATTGCATGAAGCATTGGAATTGTTCTTTCACATGGAAACCCAGAGTCCTGAACCCATGGCATATACTTACATCCTCTTCATAGACCACTATGGCAAGAACGGGGAGCCTGGTAAAGCTCTTGAGGCCTTTGAGAAAATGAGGAATAAGGGAATTGTTCCTAACATTGTTGCTTGCAATGTTTACTTGTATAGTCTTGCACAGTTGGGTAAAGTTGGTTCTGCAAAGGATGTTCTCCGTGGGCTACAGAACAGTGGCCCTGCTCCAGATTCTATAACTTACAATATGATGATTAAGTGCTACAGCAAGGCGGGTAACGTAGATGAAGCTGTAAAGTTGCTCTCTGAGATGATTGCATGTGAGTGTGATCCCGATGAGATTACAATGAATTCGTTGATAGACGTGCTTTACAAAGGGGACCGGGTGGACAATGCGTGGAATATGTTTCATAAAATGAAGGAGATGAAGCTTGCTCCTACAGTTGTAACCTACAATACTTTATTAGCCGGATTAGGTAAGGAAGGTAAAACCGAAAAAGCCATAGGTTTATTTGAAGTAATGGATTCAAACGGTTGTTCTCCAAACACAGTGACATTTAACACTCTTCCAGATTGTCTTTGCAAGGCTGGTGAGGTAGATATGGCCTTGAAATTGCTTTGTAGAATGTCGGGAATGGATTGTAGGCCCGATGTTTCTACTTACAACACAGTTATACATGGTTTAGTTAAAGAAGATAAAGTCAGTGCTGCTTTCTGGATCTTCCATCTGATGAAGAAAATTGTTTCCGCTGATTTGATAACTTTGTGCACTCTCTTTCCTTTTCTGGTTAAACACCAGCGGATTGAAGATGCATTGAAGATCACCGAGAACTTTTTCCTTCAGGCTGAGCATCAAGCCTCTAGATCTTCTTGGGAAAATCTCATGAGTGGAATTTTAGGTGAAGCTGAAATCGAGCAATCCATTCGCCTTGCTGAACTAGTGGTGTCAGCTAAGCTTTGTGAGGATGACTCATTGGTTTCTGTTATAATTAGATATTTCAAACCTAAGAATTCCCTCCATGCTTATCAAGTATTTGAGAAATTCACAAAGGAATATGAAGTTTCACCAGCCCTTAAATCATATAATCCTTTAATTGATTGTCTGCTTCAAGATCAATTTTCTGTGTAAGCTTGGAGCCTGTTTGGGGAGATGAAAGATGGTGGCTGTGATCCTAATGTTTCCACATAAAATTTGTTACTAGATCACCTTGGTAAGACTGAGAAAGCTGACAAACTTCTGGAGCTAAAAGAAGAGATGCTCTTGAGGGGATGTGAACCAATCACCATCACTCATAACATCATAATATCTGGCCTTGTCAACTGCAACAGAATAGATGAGGCTGTAGACTACTATTTCGATCTTATGAGTGGAGACTTCTCTCCAACTCCTTGTACTTTTGGGCCGTTCATAGATGGACTTTTAAAGTCTGGGAGAGTCAAGGAAGCAAAGCAAGTCTTTGAGAGATGCAAACCAAATTGCGCTATTTATAACATTCTAATAAATGGGTTTGGAAAAGTGGGTGAAGTCAATACTACCATTGAGTTGTTCAAAAGGATGTTGAAAGAAGGAATTATACCTGATTTGAAGTCGTGTACTATTCTTGCTGATAGCCTCTGCATGGTGGGGAGGGTGACTGATGCTCTGCACTACTTCAAGGAAATAATCTTTACTGGCCTTGAGCCTGATTTGGTTGCTTACAATCTGATGATAAATGGACTAGGAAGAGCAGGGAGGTTAGAAGAGGCCTTTTCTCTTGTGAGGGAGATGAAGATTAAAGGGATTTTTCCTGATCTCTATACATATAATTCATTAATACTCAATCTTGGGAAGGTTGGAATGGTAGAGGAAGCAGGAGAAATGTATGAAGAACTGCAACTGCAGGGACTTGAACCTAATGTTTTCACATATAATGCTCTAATTCAAGGGTATAACATGTCCGACAATCCTAATCGCGCATATGCAGTTTATAAAAAGATGAGGGTTGGCGGCTGCATCCCCAATAAAGGAACATTTGCTCAACTTCCTAATCAATCTCAAGATGAAGTAAGTACTTGATATTCTTATTTGTTTACATTGTATATTTGTTCTAGTTGAAGTAGTTACACGATACTCCTTATCGGGCAGTTGAAATCCAACTTTCGTTCTCTCAATTTGTTGGTCGCCAATTCTAATCTCTGTTCTAAACCAGTTCCAAGTTTTTCAATTTACATCCTGAAATACTATCAATTTTTGTGCATTCATTGAATCATTACTTTGAATGTTGTATGCATATCTATCTATTATTTCACTTATGCTGTTATGCATTGATTTTCCCAACAGGTACTTCAGATGGTTGAGTGATATGAAGAATTCAACCTAGTTCTGTCAGTTCAGTCGAGAGAGCAGCACTTACTGTGTCCAAGATGCCAAGAGGTGTGGTACCTCTATCAGTCGCACTTTCTTGGTGTTTCACCATCAAAAGAATTAAGTAGGATTCTCTTTCTTGGAGTTTGTGGCCTAGACTTATCACGCTGAAGACAAATTTGTTTGGGGTTTGTTGGACCTTTTAAGCATGGACTGTTGGTGAAGACTGTGGGTCTGCTTCAATTGCCAACCGTTCCGTGGGTAAGATTCAGGTGTCATTGCCATGTTCAATACGCGAAAGCATAAGTGTAAGTATGTACTTTATTCCTTAGTTAAACTTGTGAATGCTGGGTCTCTGCTGGAGAGCAGAATCATCTAATTGTATTAGAATAAATTCCAGTTACACGAAAATAATCATGTTTGTTATGTTTTCATGCCTTAGCATCATAGCATGTTCAACAGATAACACCATATGCTTATTAATTTAGTTATACTCTCATATAACAATATACAGTTTCACACTGGTTTAACTAAATATTTATTTAGTTATACTCTCTTATTTATATGTGCTAACGTTCTAAATCATGTGCCTGTTGCCACTATTAGCTCTTTTATGTTCTTGACCTGGTGAAGTCTTCTTGTTCCTATATTAATATTTGAATCAGAAAGTTGAGATGATTTTCCTGAAGGCCCTGAACTATGTGTGTGGGGAGAAAAATCTGTATCTAATGCTGGATTGAGACAAGGTCCCATCTTATCTTCATCTTTGAATTCCTCCTTTTCTACTAGGAATCGTCTTCTTTTGCCATGTGATGGTCAAAAGCTTCTTTTCCTCTACTGAGTAACCTAATCTGGTCCTTTAAGTTCCTGATTATAGATTGTAATCGTGTATATTAGCTTTTTACTGTATATTTAACTTGGCAGGTGCTTTTGACAAAGAAGAAATGGTGCTAACAGGAGTTGAAGTAAAGGTCTTCCTTTTTTTCTGTGTTCGTTTGCAAGTCCTAAACTACTTTGTTAACAGATAAAGTGAAATATATGTAATAAAATTACTTTGTTTTCTGTTCCCCCCC